>NW_026267616.1:83583-86763 GCF_000697945.3 Frankliniella occidentalis
GCAGCGCGAAGGCGATTACACGCGGGTGAAAGCCACACCCCCTCTGCTGGGAACTCCCTTTGTCACCAAGACGCGCCCAGTCATTTTCCTAATTTTTCGGCAGGACTACTATGATGCAGCAGCAGCGGCTGCAGAGGCGGAGAAGATGCGGCCGCGGGCCGCAGAGCCTCACTGCGGTTGTAAGATCTCCTTTTAATTGTCTGCCGGCGAAGAGACGGAGACAGAGTGACAAAGTCGGGAGGGTCAGGAGGGGACGGGAGGAGGAGGAAGAGAGAGAGAGAAAGAGAGAGAGAGAGAGAGAGAGAAAGACATAGAATACCGAAAAGTAGTGCATGGGCATAGAAGAGAGGGTGGGCAGACCCGGCGGGCAGCTGTGTGCGGCGGGCTGGCCCACCATGCCGGGGGCTCAGGGGCCGGGGTGGGCAGACCCGGCGGGCAGCTGTGTGCGGCGGGCTGGCCCACCATGCCGGGGGCTCAAGGGCCGGGGTGGGCAGACCCGGCGGGCAGCTGTGTGCGGCGGGCTGGCCCACCATGCCGGGAGCTCACGGGCCGGGGTGGGCAGACCCGGCGGGCAGCTCCATGCGAAGGGTCTGCCCACCCTGCCGAGCGGCTGCGTCCTGCGGGCTCGCGGACCAAGTAATGCACTAGTTGACCAGAGGAGCGCGGCGACTGTCAGGCCAGTCAGGCCGTCGATCGATGAGCAGGGCAGTCCCGGAACAAGGTGACGTCACATAATTGTGCCACTGACCCGCCCGCCACGCATCGCCACGCCATGTTTGTCCTGCCCGGGAGTGGGGCGGGGCGGTCATCCCCAGAGAAAGTGGCCGGGGCGTGTCGGGGCGAGGCGGGGCGAGGCAGGACAGGGCGCGGCGGGGCGGGGCAGGGCTGAGCGGGGCGGGTCCTCGCGGCGACGTGTCACCGTTTTGACGAGCATACAAAGTGGACGTTGGCGCCCTTTCTCCCCCCTCCCACCCCTGGCTAGGCTCACCCAGTAAGGCACCACCATGTCCGCGTTCACGCGAGTCGTAGAGCCGATTCAAAAGTGTATCATGAAAATGAGGAATAAGAGCACGGAGATATTTAACAATGATGGACGAAAGATTTGTTGCCTTTCCGCACTCCACATCGCCGGTGTGTGTGTGTCGGCTGCAGTACGCGAGCAATCACACGATGCGGCTCGGTGGGGTTGCTTCATTTCCTTATGAGAACGGCCCAGCGGTCAGCGCCCCTTGCCCCGCCCCGCCCTACACCCCACCCCGTGCTGCTAAGCACTCCACTTACCATCCAGAGCACACAGCCATAGGCGCCGCCACCGCGCACACTTGGCGTTGTGTTAAAATAACGGCAGCCCATTTTATAAAAGCAGATATGCGTCCGCGGAGGAGGGTGCCTCGCTATCGGCACGCGATGGCCGCGATAGCTCGACCACGAATCATAGCTGCTGGGAAGCTGGCGCTGAGTTTGGTTTGAGTTCTAAGAAGCCTGCAAGATTTGTCTGTTTCATAGATTAGTGCATCCACTATGGGTATGGGTGGACTCATGGACTCGGTCGTCAACCGTGCAACATTGACAATAATCTGACCCACCCCTCCAATTTTAGTTTTGTTTCTGAAATTTTACAATTATAACCAGTACAAAGGGTCTCTCATGCGGAAATAGGTATCGGGATGAGCCGCAGCGTGCACTTATTATTGCACAATGCACCAGGCACCTGGACCTGCTGTTCTCATTGTCATCATCCGATTTGCTCAACGTTTGGTTTTGAATCGAGTATTAAGCGATGCAGGAAGCCGAGTCTGTCCCACTGGGGCCGTGCGGGGCGGGGGGAGGGCGACGAGCGTAGAATAAAAGGGGTTTGTTCACGACGACGATTGAGCCACGCGCCGGCTCCCGGCCCGGCCCCGGCCCGCCCCGCCAGGCCACGCCTCCAGGATGGACCTGGTTCTCGACGCGGACATGCGGGCAACGGGAACACGAGCGTCAAGTTGAGCAAGGCGGTGACGGCCGGCAAAGCAGCGCAAAGCAGCGCGCGCAAAGGAGCTAGTACGCGGAGCGGCCCGGTGTGGTGGTGGCGGCGGCGGCAGTGCACGCGGGAGACAACGGGTTGCATCACGGGGTCTGCACCACCGGGCGGGGTGGGCAGGGGACGGCGGACCGCCGCACGCCACGCCACACTGTTGCTGTGTGTTTTTACGGTCCAGGGAAGCGGCGGCGGCGGCAAGAAGGCGTTTGCCTCTGTAGAGCGGAAAAATGACACATACGCCCTCCTCACACTTACACACACACACGAGCGCGCGCGCGCACACGCACGCACACACTCACATGCTCCACATCATAAACAAGCGGTTGCGCAAGGAGCGGTGCGACACTGGAGGAGCCGGACGATGCTTCGCTGGGTTTTCGAGAAGATCCTCTCTGGCGCATCCCCTCCCCTTTCTGTTTCTCATCATAGAGAGTGGTATGGTTTCCATCCAGTCCAATACAGCAAAATGCGTGAGGAAGAAATATGGATTGCTCACATCTCATAATGGTATCTCCAGCTCCAACTCCAGTCACGCTCCAGACCGCTCCAGACCGCATCCAGACCGTCCCTCGACACCTCATAATGGTCCCTCCAGCCAGCCCTTCAGCTCCAGACTGCACCCAGACCGTCCCCCGACACCCTATAATGGTCTATCCGACACGAGCCCTCCAGCTCCATAACCGCGCGCTCCAGCCGCGTGAGCGTTATCATTCTGCCATCGCCCCGGCGGTGCTCTGCTCGAGCCCTGCTCTGCTCTCTGCCAGCGAGCGGTGAAAACGAAAGTGGAGAAAGATACGCAGAGGCATTTAAATGCCTTGCGCTCTCCACGTGTAGACACACACACTCGCACACACACACACACACACACACACACCACGCACACATTCGCGCGGGCTTTGGCAACGCTACACTATACGTGTTTTTAATGCTGCTGGAGGCACACTCGCGATGGCGGCAGAGTGCGTTTTATTTTTTTCGGTCACTCCTCCTCTCCTCTTTAGCTTATATACTGTTTTCCCGCTGGGGTGTCATCGTCCCTTCTCTTTCCCACGCCGTTGCATGATGCCGGCCGGTGAGAACTTCCGGTTCCTGCTGCTGCTGCTGCTAGTTCCGGCCCAGTCATCTCCCAATGGATCACGGCGTGGCGTGGCGTGGCG
>NW_026267616.1:87753-95995 GCF_000697945.3 Frankliniella occidentalis
CAGCAGCAGCAGCAGCAGCGCTACTCCGTGCCTCCTGCAGTCAAATTACGGGGCCCCATTGACAACACATGGAACGAGGAGCCCGCCACGCCCCGCCCCGCCACGCCCACGTATACGCATACAAGCACACGCGGGTCTCGTTGTACACTCAATGCTGTCCGTTGCGGGTGTCTGGCTGTGTATACGCGTGTCGTGTGTGAATGTCTATGTGTATGTGTTGTGTGGGTGATAGAGAGAGAACAGGAGGGGGTGGGGGCGTGTTATGTAAAAATGAATGTGACACTTTGCTTGTGGCTGGAAGAAATATAGCGCGGGAAACATTGGCAAGGGGGAAGTAGGTATCGAGCCACGTGCTGCAGAGAGAGAGAGAGAGACTGCACTGAATGGCGTGGGGATGGTGCACTTGCCACAACCAGACAAAGGTACTTTTGAATCAAAGGAATTCCAGTAGCAGGAAACCAACGAAATTTTGACTGAATTATATCCGAAGTTACTGCCAATCAACGTCAAAATTCCTTCACTTCAGGTCAAAAATTCCTTAACTTGGAGTCAACATGCCATTGGTCCTCTACTAACGGAACTTAAAGTACCGTTTTCTGGGTGCACAGCTCGCCATCCCACAGTCTAGTTGAGGTCCCGAATGTGGCGTGGAGATACTTAATTCACCACGGCCCAATCGTTCGACCCCTTTTACCCGGCAGAGACAATAACGGTCGGATTCCTTTGGTTAATCTGTCCACGCTGGCCGAGGCCGGGGAGGAGTAGGCTCCCCCGGCGAGGAAGTTGTTCTGACGTAAGTTATTCGCGCTGCCGCTGCGGGCAATTTGCGAACAAGACGATGACAGCGCTGTGCAGCGCCGGCTCGTCCCGCGGGGACCAGCAGCAGCTTTGGCAGCAGCCGGGTGTTGAATAAGGGGGCCAGCCCTCGCCCTCCGCCCGGCCCGGCCCCGCCCGAGCTCACGGCGGCCTCCAGCATCGAGGTCTCCAACCGAATCATCCCCGGCCACTGCCGCCCGCCCTGCCCCCCCCCCCCCGCATAGGACTATTTTACGTCATCGAAACTATTATGGTGGAGGGTGGAGCTGCGATCACTGTTTGGGTGGGCGATCTAGATTAAATTACGGAGGTTAAGTTTTGTGTATTACCATGTGGTTCATTGTTGAAACCATTGAAACGAACTTGGATTCTTTCTCTTTTGGATAGGATGCAGTGACCTTTCTGGATCAGGACAGCCTGGAGTGAGTGCTTATGATACATGCCTCAGCCCGTGAATCCCTCCATTATTGATACTAGACCCGGCGGTAAGATTGTTGAAAGAGGAAGAGATAATACCCACTCCAGGACCTACTGAACCACTTTATAATTCCGTGCAGTTATCAACGAGCATCATTCTCCTTGTCGGGCTTCTCCCACCGAACTGTTCTACGCCGTGTTTGCGCGGCACACGTTGTGCGCTGTGCGTGTCGCCGAGCTGGCGTGGCGTAGCGTAGCCGCAGCAGTCGGGCGACCGGGCAAAACTTATGACGGCGATAGCGATGCGACAGTCGTCTTCATCATAAAAGGGAAATTTAAATCCGTTCGTCTCCCCGGACGCTGCCGCCGCCGCCGTTCTGCCTTTCGCCTGACCGCCGCCGCCGCCGCTTCGATCGCCGGGCTCTCGCCGCCCGCCCCGCCCCGCCACGCCGTTAGATTAGGTCCTGCGGGAGCCTTCTGACTCCGCCATTAGCCTGGCTCTAGCCCGGCTCGAGAGAGTAAGCGCAGTTTGACGCAGCGGCCGCGGTGCATAGCGCCGCAAAGCAGCTGCTCGCCACTATGTTTTGTGTGTTTTTCTTTTTTGCAACCTTCCCGCCCAGCCTCGGTTTAAACCTTGTCTTGCGGCGCGTATTACATATTCCTAAATACCCCACCGTGCTTTGTCATTAAGCAGCGCGAAGGCGATTACACGCGGGTGAAAGCCCCTCCCGTCGCACTGCAGGCCGTGGATATACCCTGGAATAAAAGCAAATCAGGCAAGTGCATTCATCACACTTGTATTCAAAAATACGAAGAATGACTTGAAAGGGTATTAATTAATTTTAAGTAAAAAACAACATGTATATTTGTTTTTATTTTTTGTGAAGCGTGACCTGCAGCGATGGAATCGAACTGTCGATTCGAGCTTTCGTGCTTGAAAACGCTTCGCTTTTCCTTTTCCCTCCCTGGGCTGGGCCCCGCCCCGCCCCCTTGCCCCCGGTGCGTGGCCGGACCCCGCTGCCAAATTTTGACCGGGTCACGCTCCTGCCGCGCGCGGGATCGGGTCGGTCGGGCCGGGCCGGGGCGGCGGGGTCGGCTACCGCTGGGGGTAAACGCCCCCACTTAAAGCCGGAAATCCTCCTCGCTCCCGCCGCTTCTTGGCACGCCCCCGGAGCGCCAAGTGGTTTGATGTGGTCATCATCCCCCGGCCCGGGCCGCCGCTGGATGCGACGGACAGACATGTCGCACGCATCGCCACGCTTTCCCGTCCATCGCGGGCCGGGCCGGTCGGACCCCTCGGACATTCCGACACGTGAAAACACTTGAAGCAGACACCACCGCACCACCGCGGCGTGGCGTAGCATGGCGTGGCGTGGCGCGGGCTGCCGGGGCAAAGCGTTTAGATAGATACAAAGTTACTCGCGGGGTTTTGTTTTTTGCGCCCCTCTCGCAGTGTCAGTCACAGTCGGCAGGTCAGCGACTGATGGCGGCCCCTCCCTCCCCCTTCCCCTTCTCTCTCTCCTCTTCCTCTCCTGGTGTTTGTTTTCGAGGTGAAAAGCTATCAATGATTTGCCTCGGAGGAGGCGAAAGGTACGGTGAATCTGGTCGGGCGCAAGAAAGGGGAGACAGACACAAACGGAGAGACAGAAGGAGCCGCGGAGACAGAGACGGAGGGGTTGGGAGACACTCTGAGGAGGACGTGATGGACGTTGGGGCGGGGACACCACCACCACCGCCCGCCCGCCACGCAACTCGCGGGAGAGATAAGCTGAAAGTGAATTAGGGATCGTATTGAGGCGCGAAGGTTGGCGCCATTGTCGTCGGGCGATCCCAGCTATCGCCATTGTTGGACACACTGCAGCTGCAGGCGCTGCAGGCAGCAGGTGGTGGGGGAGTTGGTGGAGTTGGTGCGGCCCCCGCGCCCGCCGCTGCGCGGTACGACGAGACGGATAGCCAATTTCATTAATATGCAGCTTTCCTGCGGACGCCTGGAGGGGCTCGACGACGCGACGCTGGCCGACCGGCCGACGGACCGAAAGCTTGCGTGGGGTTTGCGTTATTAAGTACCGGGCGCGTTCTGCCAGAGTATGTTTTTCTTTCTCTCGGTAGGGTTTGTACCGTGTACTCGACGGGGTACTCCGAGTCTCATTCGAGGTGTTGTTGTTGTTCCAGCAGCCCGCCCCTTTCCAACACAACACACACCGGCTCTACTGCTCTGCCGTCCAATCTCATACGGTGTAACGCTCTATTCTAATTTTTTTTTTCATTTCATGTTTTTGTTTGCTCGCGCATAGTAGTGAAAGTGACAGTCACCTGCCCCCCTGCTCCTTTGCACAGCCCGGGCAGAGCGCTCCGGGCGGCGTCGACCCGTCGTCGACGACGCCGCCGGGGATCTGAGAGCAGAGCGGATTTATATAGCGAGGGCGTGTGCATAAATTAAGACGCCCACACACACACAGATTTCGACACATCGCGATCCGTCGAACTCGTATATCGCGCACGGTATGACGTCAGCGATCAGAGAAAGCTCCAGATCAAATCGACCCCCGCGCGCGTCAAACTGCAGCAGCAGCCGGCTAGTGGCGTGCTCCCATAACGCCATACCGGGCGGAGAAGCGACGCGCGAGCGTGGGCGGGCGGATAGGGAGGGGGGGGGGGCAGGATCAGAGGAGAAGGCGGGGAGAGCAAGAGGGGATTCCGATGATTCGCCTGCACGACGAGGGAAACCGGAGCGGCGAAGCGGCCTTCGCCGTTCGGCCCGGCCAGCCACCCCGGGGCGCTGCGGGGCGCTGCGCTGTCCAGCAGAGAGCTCATTAATATTCGGCGCGGGGCGGCGGCGGTGGGGGCCTCGGGGGGCGCGAGGTGGGCCGGGCCGCGCGCCAACACCTTCACCCACGTCCCCGCCAGGAGGGCAGGGCGGGGCCCCGCGGCCATGCCGGGCCATGCCCGGCCACACCGCCGCCCGCCAGATCGGTCAAAGCATGGCCGATGCCGATGGGGTCCTTTCCATTTCTGTGAAGGCTGCGGCCGGCGGTCGGTGGCGGCCACAGTGTGGTTGGGCGGGGGCGCGATGGGGCCCCCGCCAAGCCCGGCCGGCCGCGCCTCGCCTTTCCCCGGGTAAACACCGACTCATTATCGCCCCCAAGCCCCGGCCCCGTGGGCCCCGCGGGCCGCTCGCCAGACAGGGCCGCGGGTTCTGGTGGGTTCTGGCCCGGGTCCCCGGCCAGTCCATGTCCGGTCCTCCCCCGCCCGCGCACACCCCGGCCGGGCGACGACCCGCGCCTTCCAGCCGGACTGGCCTGCAGGTGCAGAACATAGGGGCCACCGACACCTGCAGGTGCAGCTGCGCGGCCGTCAGGAGCCAGATGGGCGCTGACCTTTAGCGGGGCGTGAGATTGTGGCAAAGGGGATGGACGCGACGAAGAGGTAGCAGACCGAAAGAGGAGAAGATCGTGCGCAGGATGAGGACGAAAACGATCGGCTCAACGAGGATGACGACGAAAAGGATGTGCACAACGAGGATGAGGACGAGAAGGATGCGGACGATGGGGCTGCGTGGACAAGGAAAGGCATGCATGATGTCGGGGCGCGGAGAAGGATGCGAGGTGGACGACGGATTGGTAAGCTCGAGCATCATGCCACCGGGTCCAGGCTGTCCGTCCGGGCTGTCCGGGACAGGATCGTCAGGTCGAGCAGGACGCGACCAGCGGCGGGCCGGGCGGGGCAGGTCGGCCAGGCGGATCGACGGGTTGGGTCACAGTGAGGGGCCGGTGAACCTGTCGCCGTCGCTACGCCCCGCCACGCCCGCCGGCCACGCCCCAGGATGCACCACGACGGCAGCCGCAGCGAGGTTAGGACAGGGCGGTGCACAGGAGGACCGTAAGGAGTCGTACGGCACGGTCCCGTTGTGTGATCGTATAGCGCGCACACACACACACACGCACACACACAGAGGCACACAGAGGCACCTGCCGAGGCCCAACTGACCCACGGCCTTAATGAGCCAGTCATCCCGCCCAGCCAGGCGAGTGAGTAGTATCCGATTGCCTCTCCACCCGCTGGACCATTATTTTCCAGTCGGCTCGAGCTATGAGGCTCCTCCTGCTTATGCCTTTTTTTCCGCGCGGCGCTGGAGCTGCGGAGGCCCTCTGCGGCTGGAAGAAGCAGCAGTGGGCAGCAGCCACAGCAGCCCGTGCTGGAGGCCAGTATCGCTGTCCGGGTCAGCTGACCCGTCCCGCCGCCTCCGGGGCTGGCCCGGCGAATCCATCCCATCCTACCTCTACCGGATGACCCCTTGACCCCTCCCCGCTCACGGCCCACGGCCGCTGACCACCGCGAGGCTCGTATAGCCCGGATAACGCCTAGCGGCGAGACCGGGGGCCAGCCAAAGTGGGAGTGTTCCACATCTCACACCGGGTCCAGGCGGACGGCAAAAGAGGAAAGACAGGCGTGTTCGGCGAGTTTCAATATTTACGCGTAGTGTTTTGACACAAAGAGATATGATTTTTGATATGACTTCGAACGGTGGTCCTTACGACCTTGAGCAGACCTTTTTTCGACAAAACTAGAATACGGTTTGTTTTAGATAATCAACTAGTGTAGGTAATTTGGGCTCGGCAGACGGTAAGTATTCGAGGGGTTGTCATTAAACATTCAGTTTGTTGGTTGAATGACACTTCTTGATCGTCTTAAAGAGGATTGAGTAATGGGTGTTGGGAAAAGTGAAATGTCTATTCCACATACGGTGTACCCACTAGTTTGGATCGTTTATTAATGGCTTTCGAAAATGATGGGGGACTACAGTTACCAATAATTCTGGATGAGGGTGGTGGTCATACTATGGTCACATTTGCTGTGCAGCGCGCGAGGACGCGGAACGTGAGGGAACGCGCCCCGATTCCCCCACCCGGCCGCCTGCGTGAAGCGGCCTTATACTTATTACTGAGAGAGTTTTCAGCAGCATCTCTGCCGGTCAGCCAGTCCGTCGCTCAATCAGTAGTTAAAACGACGTGGGTTTCTTCTTTTCCCTTCCAATTAAACGGCCGATACCCCACTAACTCTCAACAACAAGTCGGCTCGAAGCGACTGGCGCGAGCGCGCGCATTTCAAACGTGAAAGCAGATCCACCACAAACCCATCCGCGGGGCCGTCCGGGTCCGGGCGGGCGGGTCACAGCGCGGCGATGGCAGTGCCAGATCCGACTGAAACTGGCCTTTTTTTCTACAAAAGTATTGGAAGTGGCTCTACACTGGAAAACTAAAGGATCTAATTTACACCAAAACAATAGCACTAAGTTGTCCGGCAAAACAAAATTAATCGTATCTTTGGCGTGATACAGTCTGTGCCAAAACTGTTCAGGGGCTTTTGTTGGCCGGAGTAGGTCTACCACAAGTTTGTTTGACGCAATAAACAAGGAACTAACACGTTTTACAACGGTCTAGTGCCATGAGAAAAACACATTACACCCGAGTCCCTGCTCCCATCTAAAGGAAAAGCAAGGGAAAAGGGAGGGGGAGGGGGGCACGTTTTCCCCTTCTAGTAGAGACATTCTTTCAGGGACTGTCTAAAAAATTCCTGTGTTCAGAGAGATTACGGCGTTAGGTTAGTTAGTCCTATCTTTGCTTCGCCGAGTGGAGCCGAAGCAAAACTGCCGTGAGGTTTATGGGGGTCCCCGTGGCCGTGCAGAGCAAGAGCGCGATAGTAATTAGAGGCGGCCCGGGCCCAATCTAACGAAAGCATCTCGCTGCCGCACACCTCAACGCGCACGCGCCGCGCGGCCCGGCCCGGGCCAGGCGGCCGGATCCGCACCGGCGCGATCACCGGACTCACACGCACGGAGGAAAAGCAAAGAGCATAAGTAGACATTTGTCGGTTTTCGTTTCTTTGGTCGTTGTTGGTTTTTGTTTTTGGTCGAGCAGGGACTTGAGCGCATGCAGCACCGATGAAGTCCTTTCATCACGTATATTAGGATTAAGGTCGAAAGTGTGTGTCCTTACAGTCACTGTCAAAACAACTTGTAGTGGTTTAGTTTGCGCCGGCGCTGCCCAACTTTTCACCGCGCCACGGGCCACAGACGTCTTCACAAACAGACCGCCGCAGGGCACCACGGGGCGCCGCGACGTGCCACCGCACCGCGGCCGTCTCGTCTGCCCTGCAGTGTGGTGAGCGGGGGCGGGGGAGTGGAGAAGGGAAGAAGGGGGAAGGAGGAGGAGGAGTACTTTAGCAATTCTGGACGCGTCCACCCGGGCGGCGAAAGGGCTCTAGGAACGACACCCCGCACAGCTAACCACACCCACCACGCACGCGCCCGGCGGGGCGGAGGGCGGAGCGGGGCGGAGCGGGGCGGGGCGAAGCGGGGCGGGCCCCGCAAGGCCGCAGTGTACCACAACAATAACTTGGTGAGAAAGGCGCCGGTGAGGGAAGGAAGGGGCCTTGGCCTTCCAGCGGCGATGGTCAATGAGAGCACATTAGATCGAGCGTGGCCAAGATAAGAGAGGGACAGGGAGGGGAGAGGAAGGGGGGGGAGGCGCCCGAATTCTTTTGCGCGGAGCAAGCAACAAGGGGAAAGCGCATCGTCGTGTGTTTATCCGGGCGGGGCAGGGCGGGGTATGCCACCCTCCTCACCTGCTCTTTCAGCCCTCCCCTCACCCACCACACCCATCGCGTTTGCTCTTCATCATAGCCTGCTAGCTGCTCGCTTTCAGGTTCGATCCCCACCCCCCTCCCCCACCCAGCAACAAAGGTACCACGCCCAGTGTATGTAATTGATAATTGGCCGCCCGTGCACCCACACGCACACAGACGCGCGCACACACACACACTTCGCACCGACTCCATAAATGAGGCCCATGGCCCGGAAAATATAATAACAAATCCGTGAGACGAGCAATGTGGTAGCGGCCTCCTTAGTTTTATATGGTATCCGAAGCAGAAGCCTTTGCACTAAAATAAAAAGAGAAAGGGTAGTAGTGAGTGAGAGAGAGAGGGAGAGAGGGGGAGAGGGAGAGAG
>NW_026267616.1:96244-96640 GCF_000697945.3 Frankliniella occidentalis
TAGTTACTTTTGGCGTTACTAGAAAGTTGGTTGTGTCAACTATACTTTTTAGTAAAGGTATCCTGGTCATAGCAACTAACATGAGATGGTTATGGCAACCGAGTGACCTTAGTTCGGATAACCGAGTAACTGGTGAAGAAAATAAAATTTTAAATCTTGTCGAGGCCCTTCCGCCTCGTTCCCTCACCCTTCCGAGTGAAGAGACCATCTTGCTAACCCAGTAAGGCCCTCACGGAGGCCTCATGTGTTCGCAGCGGTCGGGACTTGAACCCCGGCCGCTGTGATTGCGAGACCTCCGCGTTACCACTAGGCTATCGCGACGCGTACGAGGGAGCGTGCCGGACAAGGACCACTTGCGGCTGCCGACGCGATCCCGGAGCCACCCGGAGCGGGCGG
>NW_026267616.1:96690-97671 GCF_000697945.3 Frankliniella occidentalis
ACTGGAGGCAGGTAGGGTCGCCCTGTCTGCCCTGCCCAGGAAGGGAGCAATTAAAAAAGGGCATCGCGTTATTTCGGAGATCTCTCGAGGATAAAACGGAAGGTTGAGGGCGAGGAGTACGTGATCGTTTCACCAGTAGTGGGACAGGCGGTGCAGAGGAATGGAACACTACTGGATTCGTATTTCGCGGGGTTTCAGGCGTCCCGCACGGCGGCAGGGGAGCCCCTGCCAACTCCGGGGTAGGCAACCAGCACGCACGGGTGCGTCGTCTGGGACAAGTTGCCTACCCGGCAGGCGCTTAGCATGTAGTGGCCAGAGCCAGCATATAGGTCCACGAATTCATGGAAATTGTTATTAAAAATCAGCAAGTTTAAGCGGAACTTCCTTTACAACAATAAGCTTTTTAAGGAGCATCAAAAGAGGACCAAATTTACGATAAACATGAGATTTTCGTTGGACACTTGCAATTGGTTCAAGCATTTGCCATCTAACCTGAATCTTTGCGTTTTATCATTTTCGAAGGGAAAACGCTACATGCGACGTCCGATGACCCTCCCTATCCACATACATCAGAGACACCATGAGAATAAATCTCCCTTCGGACAACAACGACAAAATTCGGTCCCAAACCAAACAAACAAACAAAAAAAAAAAAATGCGGATAAAGAAAATATGTGAGCCAGCCAGCCACTCAATCAATTCTTCATTGCAACCCGATTGACAATAAAGCTTTAAATAATTCCATTGGTCGCTCCTCATTATAATTCGATCTTCAGTAACATTTAATACTATTTCCTTTCTTTAAACGCACACACAAAGAAAAATCGCTCATTCATCTTTGTACAATATTGACAAAACAAAATTTTGCACTTCAAAGAAGGCAATTTTTAGTTTTGGATTACGAAATTCGCTTTTAGATAGGAGCGAATACGCTATATTTGAAGAGAAAAATAGAGACAGTCTTTTGGGGACTTTCTATAA
>NW_026267616.1:97721-106629 GCF_000697945.3 Frankliniella occidentalis
ATCCGACAGGCGCTTCTTCTGCTCTTGCCAGCCTCAGCCCCCTGCAAAGTCAGAGGTGGGCAACCGCCACGGACCGGTGCATCGCACGGGTCGCGTTGCCTACCCGACAGGCGCTCCCTGTGCTCTGTCGGTGAGAGTGCTCTTAACGGTAATATATATCACAATTATACTACCACCACCAGCTAATTTTCTTAAGTAGTTGAGCCAATACTTTTACCCGTTGTTGATTGAGAAATTTTTATTTCGGCTTCATTTCCCAAGAACGGTAACGGTCGTCGATACTTAAACTAAAAAGCGGCAGGCCCAGGTGGAACCGTCCCCACACGGTGTGTGACGTGATCCCTGACTCACGGACACGATAGCTGCCTTCTCCGCAACGACCTCCCTGCGATGTCCGACTATCGGAGGGGAAACCTTATACACAGGTCTCGTTGTCCGCGGCAAAATTTCATTCTCGCGACATTGTCGGCTCCAGAGACCACAAGCTGTGCCAGTGCCAGTGCGCTCGCATCCGGGGCGGTCTCTCACTTTTGTACGTTAGGAGGGAGTGGGAAGGGGACATGCAATCCCCCCCCCTCTCTCTCTCCCTCTCTCTCTCTCCGCCACCGGTGCGTGTTATGCGCGCAGGATGGCCCCGGGGTGTCCCGGACACCGCTTGACTGTTGCCCCGCGCGCCGCGTACGTGGAGATGAATATGGAGATGGAGCAGGACTATAAAAATGATCATCGATCAAATTACTTGAACAAAGAAACAATTTTTTCTGGGTGTACACTATCACGTTCAGTGCTGGTGTGCATCTTTCGGCGATTTGGATAAACCCGTCAAGTAAGACCACATTGTGGTCACACCGCACTGAATGAGTTAATTTGTTGACACACATCCTTGGAAGTGACCGATGCTGCGGCACTGACCGTGGTCGAGGGGATGCCGACGAGAGAGGTAATCCAGTGGTTGGTCCTGCGCCGGAGGTGGGTCCTGCTGGCGGGTGGGTCCCGCGGGTGGGCCCTGCTGGGGTGGTCCTGCCGGGGCGGGGCGCCGGTGGCCGCCGGGGCCGGGCGCTTGTTGGGGTAGGGCTGGGCTGTGCCGGGCTGGGCCTGGCGAGCAGGCGACGCGGCGGGAGTGAGTGGAGCGGACGACTGAGAGCACCGCCTCGCGGCGCGCCGCTCCTCCGGGCTGAGCCGGCCGCAACGGCGGGGGTAGGGGAGGGGGAGGGCAGGGCAGGGCAGATCTGGGGGAAAAAAAGTAGCCACAGCTGAGGAGGCCCTCCCTGGCTGCTCCCCTCCTCCCCCCTCCCAGGCGTGGCGATGGAGGGGAAGGGGAAAGGAGAAGCGGCAGGGGGGAGGGCGAAGAAAGTGGGGCCAGGCCAACTGGAACGGACACTTGCTATGCGCCAGGCTGCCCGCTGCTGCCCGCTGCTACTGCTGCTACTGCTACCGCCGCTGCTCGGCGGGATGTTGTAGTTGTTGCTGCGGTTGATTTTGTCGCTGGAGATGATACTCTGCAGCTTTGCCAACAGCAGGTGGCCGCGCTGCGCGCCGCTGCGCGCTGCACTTCGCACCTGATGAGCTGAGCGAGCGCCCCCGGAGTGTGCGCGTGTCGGCCGGGCGCCCGCTCGGCGCGCACTCTCACGCCGCGCCCAAAAGATACGACGGTAACAATTACAGTTCCTCGGCTCGGTGGTGTCACCGAAAAAGAAGTACCTATAGGGTATACCTAGGGTATATATGAGTATACTCAACATCATACCACTTGTGGCCCTTTGCGGGGTGGGGGAAGGAGGTGAGGGTAACAACACCTACTTGCAGTTATCTATTGAACTCAGCCAGCATACGTAAGGAAATCAGAAATGCATTCACGAAGGACTGAATAAAACCGAAGTGAAAAGGGCGAAGGAGTGGTTTGTGTTTATTTTTAGTTTCACACAGATAGGGCATCTCCCCGGCGACAGGGTGACGGGTCGGCGCGCGGGTCTGGTTGCGTATCCTTGGGGCCCTCCTGGAGGCGGGCGCCCCGCGAGCAGGTCACTGCCCCCCGCTGGCCGCCGGCGCGCCGCCGTCACGCTAATCCCCGCCCCCGCCCTGCCCCGCCCCGCCCGGTGAGGTGAGATGTGACCTCCCCGGTCCGGCCGGCCTGGCCTGGCCACTCTCATTTTCGTACGCCCCTTTCCGCGTCCTGTTGTCTCCACGCGCGTTGACAGCGGCGACGCACACGCCGACGGTAAAAGAAAAAAAAATGAAATTCGTGACCACAAACTGCTGTTCGTCGAGCCGAGCAGCACGCATGTTCAGCAGCACCCCGGATCCACCCAGCCCAAGCCCCTGCAAAGACGCGGGTAGGCAACCACCACGCACCGGTGCATCGCACAGGTCGCGTTGCCTACCCGACAGGCGCTTCTTGTGCTACGTCTGCCAACCTCAGCCCCTGCGGCCTCTGCAAAGTCAGCAATAGGCAACCGCCACGCACCGGCACAGAACGGGGCGCGTTTTCTATCCGACAGGCGCTTCTTCTGCTCTTGCCAGCCTCAGCCCCTGCAAAGTCAGAGGTGGGCAACCGCCACGCACCGGTGCATCGCACAGGTCGCGTTGCCTACCCGACAGGCGCTCCCTGTGCTCTGTCGGTGAGAGTGCTCTTAACGGTAATATATATCACAATTATACTACCACCACCAGCTAATTTTCTTAAGTAGTTGAGCCAATACTTTTACCCGTTGTTGATTGAGAAATTTTTATTTCGGCTTCATTTCCCAAGAACGGTAACGGTCGTCGATACTTAAACTAAAAAGCGGCAGGCCCAGGTGGAACCGTCCCCACACGGTGTGTGACGTGATCCCCGACTCACGGACACGATAGCTGCCTTCTCCGCAACGACCTCCCTGCGATGTCCGACTATCGGAGGGGAAACCTTACACACAGGTCTCGTTGTCCGCGCGGCAAAATTTCATTCTCGCGACATTGTCGGCTCCAGAGACCACAAGCTGTGCCAGTGCCAGTGCGCTCGCATCCGGGGTGGTCACTCACTTTTGTACGTTTGGAGGGAGTGGGAAGGGGACATGCAACCCTCCCCCCCCCTCTCTCTCTCCCTCCCTCTCTCTCCGCCACCGGTGTGTATTATGCGCGCAGGATGGCCCCGGGGTGTCCCGGACACAGCTTGACTGTTGCCCCGCGCGCCGCGTACGTGGAGATGAATATGGAGATGGAGCAGGACGGACAGCAAACGCCGCACGAGCGAAATAGAGCGCTCTGCTGCAACGGCGGTAGCGTGTGGCTGTTTCCGGTATTATTAGCAAACGTTCTTTGACGTCCCAACAAAAATGTTCGCTCCAGCAGTTAAGTAAACAAGCACACACACACAAAAACTCTCCTCCTGAGCGAAGTTGCAGGTGACATCAATGAAGTAATTAAAAGGAACGAAATATTTTGATGCTGGTGCAAAAAACATATTGATTTACAAAAGTAAAACAGCTAAACCATGAAACAACCGGCGCATTCGGCATGAAAAAGTTTGGCGCTGCCAGCTGCTTATTGGCGGAACTCAGCTGGACACTCTGCTGGACCAGAGGGAAAAAGGGGGGGGGGGCGAGCTGCTGGCTGATCGCGTCCACTGCCGTCCACTCAGCTCAGCGCCGCCACCGAGAAAGCGAAAAGGGTTTGCATCCCATCGAGTGTCGCATCACATCACCTTAAGTAGATAATTGGTCCCACCCGACCGGCCAGAGAAAAGTGCGATGATTGGTCGACGACATTTCCCCCGAGCAGGAGGAGGAAGGGGAGAAAAATAAGAAGATATGGGTCTATAATGAGGGTCCGCGGCTGCCGTGCCACGCGCGATTGGAGCCGAGCGCTGGCGTGGCGTGGCGTGGCGCCGTAATCGCACCTGCACGCTGTGCTGGGTCGCATCGCACCGCACGGCGCGCTTACGCTTTACGAGTGTATGTGAGAGACGGAAAGGCAGAAAGAGAGAGAAATGCCTGCTTCGCGTCTTCAGGATCTTCCAGAGAGTACACGTCACGTCCGCCGTTCGCCGCGACGAACCTGCCGAGCCCAGCCTGTGCGAGCGCTCCTAGCGCCGGGTAGGTAGGCAACATATCGCAAGCAAGGGCATGCGTGTCCTGCGGGGTGGCCTACCGCGGGTCGCGCAGGCGCCCGGGCTCCCGTTAATCTGGCGAGTGAATCAGTGAAAAACGGACGTACTTTCTGGGCGATCCCTTTTCCATGATACCTGCCCCCGACGAAATATTTCCAGCAGTATTTATGTCACGATTGCCTCCTTTGTGTTGGGCTTTCGGCTTACCATTATTAGGAGGGTAGTGTTGTTCCTACTATTGGCGGTCCTCCCGCTCGGGTCGTGGTCGTCATCCTGCTCCGCGGGAAGGTTCCGCGCGCGCCGTGTCCTCGCCGTCCTCTCCATCACCTTCCTCGTGCTCCGAGCTGTAAGGTCTCTTTCGCCGTCCCTCGTTACAACTTCCCCTTTTGCTCTTACACACTCGCCATGTCCTGCCCCTTCCCTTCCCTTCTCTCTCTCTATCCACCGGACCTCCTCGTCGTCGTCGTCCTCTCCATCATCTTTTCTCCTCGCTCCGCGATATCCTGGCGCCGCCGCGGCCGCCGCCGGGCTCCTGGGAAAAGGGCCGGCCTGACCTTTGCCGCATGATACACACTGGACACTGGGCAGCAGTGGGACGGGGCGTGCTTTGCGTAGAGTACTCGTCGTAGAGGACGGCAGCGGCGCTTTCTCCGGGGGCCGAGGCCCGCGCTGCCCCGCCCAGCCGCTGCCGGACTGTCGGCCCTGGCCTTTTGTCGCAGCAGTGTAGCTTGAACAGTGCATGTACGGCGCCCTGCCGTCTCGCCCCGTCTCTCTCTTGCTCGGCCTGTCTCTGCGCTCAAGTTGAGGTGAGGTAAGGGTGGCCCGGCCCAGGCGGGCAACACGTTGAGAAGCTGGTCAGCAGCGCAATACCTGGAAACAGGGAGGGAACCAGTCCACATAGTAAAATAAACTCGTGCACGCCACACCGCCGCAAGCACGGAGCACGGGAGGGGCAGCGGCCAGCCGTCCGTGTAATACACATTACTCATTTCATTTCCCTGCAAATGCTCCAGGAGGGAGCCGGGTGGAGCTGCAAGGCGCCGGGCCGGCCACCGGCTGTGGCGGTGAATGGGCCGACTGGGGACGCTCCAGGAGGCATATGGCTCCAGCTCCATGGCGCATGGCTCCTGCTCCCAGAGGCACGGCTCCTGCTCCAGGAGGCACGCTTCAGCTGCAGCAGGCACGGCTTGGGGTTCAGGAGGAACGCCTCCAGCTCCAGGAGGAACGGCTCCTGCTCGAGGAGGCACGGCTTCAGCTCCAGGAGGCACGGCTCGGGCTTCAGGAGGAACGGCTCCAGCTCCAGGAGGCACGGCTTCAGCTCCAGGAGGCACGGCTACGACACGGCTCCAGGAGCATGGCACCGGCTGGCTCCACGAGTCCTCTAGCCCCCAGTGGCACCTGTTCCATGATCCAGTTACAGGAGCCCCGAGAGCTCCGGGTGGCTCCGGGCGCTGCTGGAGGGACCAGCTCCAGGAGACTCCAGCGGCTGGGCCGGACCGGGCCCCCGCTGCCGCCGCCGCTATCGCGATGAACGGGCCGATTTGGGACGCTCCGGGACGCTCGGCTGCAGGGCACCTCTTCCCTGCTCTTCCCACACGGACAATGAGCGGAGAGCAGCACCGGTTGCACAACCGCGGCCTGTTCCTGTTTTGGCGCGTTTTGCTCCTGATCCTCTTTGCACATGCGCATGGAGCGTGGCGTGGCGAGTCTCATCCATGGAAATGCTGCTACATCCCCTCGGTGGTTTCACCACATCGAGCGCCCCCTACCCCTCCTACCTAGACCGGCCCCCGCGCCGGCCGTCGTCCGGCCCGCGTTGGGACACGACGGCGACGCCGGGAGCAGGGAAGTCGCATACGCGGCGATGCGTGCCTTGGATCGTGCAAAAACCACGTCACCTTCGGGTAAGTGGAGGTCATTTGGATGTTACAGGATTTTCCAAAGGTTCAGGACGGTCATCGGAGTCCAGGGGGGCCACATGACATTTGAACACCGGGCTTAAAAACATCTCTGGGCCCGTATGGACTCCAATGGCCGCCCTGGACCTTTTGGGACTATACCAACAGGTGACTAACCTTCGGGGCGCCCTCTCTGGCTCTCAAAGCTGAAGTCGGGTTCCGATCCCCGAACGAGCAGCGCGAGGAGGAGGGCCCCGGGAGGGCCCCCAACCTGAGTGAGTCTACGACAGCGTGTGCGATGGGTGGCCTACCCGCACTCCACGGGCGGCGGGAGGACAGGGCCGCCTGAGACACGGGCAACCCATCGTGCACCCGCGATGAAGCGACACAGCTGATCCTGTGCGACCGAGACCGCGCCGCGCGGGAGCGGGAGAACATCCATCGAGCACCAAAGAAAAGTATTCCTGTGCAAACGCATTCGCACGGATTTAAACAAGCGTGGCAAGGACACATTTTACAACAGAGGTAAACAAATGGATCAGTAGGAAATATAAATGTGAAGGTTCCTCCATTCTGTACAAAATAGTAACTATGCTCACACTTGAGTGTCCGGCTGGCACTGTTGTCTTCACGGCCACACACTCAATGTCCACGGCCGTGTTAGGCCACGCCGTGCCCTGCGTCCTCGTGCGTGCGTATAGCAAGTGTCCCTCGCCACTTTCACTGCTAACGGTGCCGGCTATGCCAGAGACCCCCTTCCCCTCTCTTGGTCTTCCCCTCATTGCTCACACTCAACAAGACCACAGAGGCAATGTAAGCAGAGGAAACTGGCTCCACCAGTTATTGAAAAATATCATTGTTATTCACAGGCATATTTATTTACTTTTAACATAGTATCAACAGATTGTATGTACAACACAAAAGAACTGGAGCCCCTCAAAGCCTAAGAGACTACTAGGACTGAAATTTGTTTACTTGGTTGAGACTCGGGTACGCTTGTTCCACGAGAAGTTGACGCCATAGTTCTTCACTTTGGGTTTAGTTTCCTTAGGTACCTCTATGAACCATTGCCATCCATTCTTCTCACAGAATTCAATTGCTTCAGCCTCAGAGGCGAATGAAACTTTCAAGTTGGACAGAGGATCGGCTCTAAATTAATAGGAAAACATGAATAAGTTTTGCAGAACAGACAACAGACCGTATTCAACAAATTCATTATTGCAATTTTACACATTACTGGCATGTTTAAAGAAGATAAAACCATTAAAATTGCACTTACGTAGAAGACCAACCCATTAGGGGATTTTCCCATCTCTCACGACTTTCGAATTCCATTTCCCAGTGATGAGTGTTAGCGGAACCGGACTGCATTGAATTACGAGCTGGTTTGCAGATTCGGACAAGTCTGTTCTTGATGTGTTCTTCAGGTACGCCAGATATAACACCGACATCCTCCTATAACGTATGCAACATTTATCAAGGATCTCGATAACCAAAAATGTAATCATCAAACAATATTGAACAAATATCATACCACTCCGGTAACAGAAATTGTCACTCCACTCTGGTGAGGGTGTGTCTGCGTCATTGAATCTACTGGGACCAAAGGAGCCTCGCGTTTCTTCAGCTCATCATCAATTTTGTCACTGTGTACTGCTCCCACACTAAAAGGAGCAGCTGGTTGTCTGCTCACCCTAAAAAATGAAAATAAAGAAATTTTAGTCCGAAACTACCAATACATCAACATTACAATGCTATTAAACAAATATTAAGTCACAGGAAGTCTTGCACATATATGAATGAATTCACATCCCACAAGATTGTAGTAAAAGAAGAAACGTACAGTTCTTGAAAAGAGAAGAAGTTATTAAATCTAAACTATAAAGTTGACAAGTGGCCCCAAAGTCAAGCAGTGGAGGTTAAGCATTCAAATGCATACGAATACAATCGGTCTATTGAGTAAGACATATTCATAGTTTCTGAAGAAAATTGAAGGCACACGAAATAGGGAAGTATAACAACACGTCACTTACTTTGAAGCATTTCTCAAAAACTTTAAAGAAGTCTGTGATAAAATTCGGGAAGCCATTTTGCTATTTTGCTTTCCCAAATGGGCGAATGTGAATATGAGTTTTGAGCCCTGTGTAACAGAAACACGCTTATATCAATTTCTCATCAAACAGTTGCGCCCCGTGACACCGCGAAGAAGTTTAAATTTAAAAACTTGAAGAAATTGAGTATGGCGAAACGTGCTGTTTGTTTACATCTTGAAAGATTTCCTTAACTGCATTGCAAAAGCAAGAATTTCTTCTTAAATTTTGTCCTCAAATGGTTAAAGGCGGATATAAAACGTAACCGTTACGTATTCTCTACTAGTAAGGTAGGGACGATTTGGAGAATACATGGTTGTGTTCTAACCCTTACACAACAATCCAAAGTCTGCAAGTCTTGAGTGGTCTTGAGAGGGGGCGCCCCCCTTAAGCAAAAGTAGATCCGTATTATTTCATTTCGTTTAAAACTTTTAATGAAATTTTGTTTTCTTTGTTTAAGTATATGATCTAATGGTCTTCTCTCCTTGATCAGTTGAAAGCTAGTTGAAAGCAAACTGTCAAAATGGATTTGAATCCAGACAGGCTGCAAGTCATAGACTTGGCCAACAAAGCTTTCGGTGAATCTGGGTGGAGTTTTGGTATATCAAGTGTTGCCTTGGGTAAGTAGGTTCTGAGGTAGAAATAAATTTTTAGTTCAGAGCGGCGACGCCGGGAGCAGGGAAGTCGCATACGCGGCGATGCGTGCCTTGGATCGTGCAAAAACCACGTCACCTTCGGGTAAGTGGAGGTCATTTGGATGTTACAGGATTTTCCAAAGGTTCAGGACGGTCATCGGAGTCCAGGGGGGCCACATGACATTTGAACACCGGGCTTAA
>NW_026267616.1:111329-112610 GCF_000697945.3 Frankliniella occidentalis
GCTTGAACAGTGCATGTACGGCGCCCTGCCGTCTCGCCCCGTCTCACTCTCTCTCTCTCTCGCTCGGCCTGTCTCTGCGCTCAAGTTGAGGTGAGGTAAGGGTGGCCCGGCCCAGGCGGGCAACACGTTGAGAAGCTGGTCAGCAGCGCAATACCTGGAAACAGGGAGGGAACCAGTCCACATAGTAAAATAAACTCGTGCACGCCACACCGCCGCAAGCACGGAGCACGGGAGGGGCAGCGGCCAGCCGTCCGTGTAATACACATTACTCATTTCATTTCCCTGCAAATGCTCCAGGAGGGAGCCGGGTGGAGCTGCAAGGCGCCGGGCCGGCCACCGGCTGTGGCGGTGAATGGGCCGACTGGGGACGCTCCAGGAGGCATATGGCTCCAGCTCCATGGCGCATGGCTCCTGCTCCCAGAGGCACGGCTCCTGCTCCAGGAGGCACGCTTCAGCTGCAGCAGGCACGGCTTGGGGTTCAGGAGGAACGCCTCCAGCTCCAGGAGGAACGGCTCCTGCTCGAGGAGGCACGGCTTCAGCTCCAGGAGGCACGGCTCGGGCTTCAGGAGGAACGGCTCCAGCTCCAGGAGGCACGGCTTCAGCTCCAGGAGGCACGGCTACGACACGGCTCCAGGAGCATGGCACCGGCTGGCTCCACGAGTCCTCTAGCCCCCAGTGGCACCTGTTCCATGATCCAGTTACAGGAGCCCCGAGAGCTCCGGGTGGCTCCGGGCGCTGCTGGAGGGACCAGCTCCAGGAGACTCCGGCGGCCGGGCCGGGCCCCCGCTGCCGCCGCCGCTATCGCGATGAACGGGCCGATTTGGGACGCTCCGGGACGCTCGGCTGCAGGGCACCTCTTCCCTGCTCTTCCCACACGGACAATGAGCGGAGAGCAGCACCGGTTGCACAACCGCGGCCTGTTCCTGTTTTGGCGCGTTTTGCTCCTGATCCTCTTTGCACATGCGCATGGAGCGTGGCGTGGCGAGTCTCATCCATGGAAATGCTGCTACATCCCCTCGGTGGTTTCACCACATCGAGCGCCCCCTACCCCTCCTACCTAGACCGGCCCCCGCGCCGGCCGTCGTCCGGCCCGCGTTGGGACACGACGGCGACGCCGGGAGCAGGGAAGTCGCATACGCGGCGATGCGTGCCTTGGATCGTGCAAAAACCACGTCACCTTCGGGTGAGTGGAGGTCATTTGGATGTTACAGGATTTTCCAAAGGTTCAGGACGGTCATCGGAGTCCAGGGGGGCCACATGACATTTGAACACCGGGCTTAA
>NW_026267616.1:117690-118744 GCF_000697945.3 Frankliniella occidentalis
GTAGCTGTCAGCTGTTTCTCTTTGTTTACATTATGTAGCAGACGATATTGTATGTCAACATACCCAATGTTATCAGAATTGTTTCCTTGCTTTCTTTTTGTGGAATGTTTCGCAAGCTGTTAGCCCTGCTATTTTCCCCTTTTTCATGGGTTAAGTACTTAGTGTTCCACTTTCAAGTGAAATGTAAAAATATATTTGCATAGATCTTCGAAGCAGTGTAACAGCGTTACAAGCTACAATACGAAGTAAAGACGATGATACATTGACATTGGAGCGGCAGTAAACACATAGCAGTCAAAATAAACTTTTTCTTTTATTTAAATCAATCCGATACAATGACACTGGAGCTACACCTCTATTCCAAACAAGTTTCACTCTTGCATACAAATTTACAGATAATGTATGAAAACGATCATGGTAATGTAGAACTGAAGATTTGAGATTAAAGTACATAGACATTCTGTAAATTAGGAATCCCTTGCATTAGACTATGGTTATGATATTGGTTCACGTTACAGCGTACATCACAGATAAGAAAAAAACAGTCACATAGAAAATATTGAAAGTTAAAGACATCAGCCAGGTTCAGATTTCCAGCTAACATTGACAGAGGCAAAATATAATTATAGACATGACAAAGTTAAGATCTTATAATTTCTAAAGAAACTCTTAACACGAGATTGAATAATCTTTGATACCATTTAGCATTCTAATAGATGGTTCCGGCAGTGCCCATTTTACGAAGAATTAATGAAATCACCACCAGAAACAGTTCTAAAATAATGGCTTAAATCAGTGAAAACTAAAATTGACAGTTACTAGAGATTTAATCGAGGTCATTTACGTCGAACTGCACTGTCAAATGACAAAAATAAGCGCACTTTAGGTACTTGTTCCGGTCCCGACTTCTTCATTTCTTCTCAAAAAGCGCACTGTCGGAACGGTCTATTGCTCTTCTTTGAAGTCTAAACAATTTATTAAGATATGTTCTCTGCTTCTCATCAGATCCCTAGATCATAATACCATATGCTAAATGTGATTGAATAAACACTTA
>NW_026267617.1:0-10096 GCF_000697945.3 Frankliniella occidentalis
AAAAAAAGTTCCGTTCAGGAACGGATCATGAAAGCAGATGATACGAATTCAAGAATTATTCCAGTCTATAATATTTCAGTGGAAAATCACGTTACGCATTACTTGTATAGTATATAGATAATTTACAAATCTTAATTCACATTTAATTAGGTATTCATGCATAAAAAGATTTGGGTTGTGTTCTGCGTCTCCTATACTTTGTAATGTTTTGAAGGGTCTAAGACTCGGTCTAAGACTAAGTCAGTGTGAAGAGGGACGTGGAGACAGTTTGCGAGTGATACTTTTCAATAGAGACATGGTTTGAAAATAATGTTTCTGAATTCATTTAGTTCTGTCTCTTCATAGTTACGTTAGAGTTTGAATTACCGCGCCGCGCGCGTTCCTCAGCCGAGACGGTCCGAGCCGAGCCACGAGCTGCGCCTCGAGCCGAGCGGCGAGCCGAGTCTGCTGGAGGGAAGGGGGTAGAAGGGAGGAGAAGGGGGCGTCTGGCTGTGGCACGGCGGGCGGCGGGCGGGATCCGCATCGCGCGCCCCTACACTATTGGATGACGTCATGCCTGGTGCCTCTCAGCCTCAGCGCTCCGCATGAGAGTACAAGCAATGATACATAGTTAAGTAAAGTATAATTAATTTCAGTTGTGTATAATGTATCATCTGCTAAAAACGTGTATCATGGGCTCATGACACTACGGTGTCCACACGGATGTCTCATATTCGCTAGATTTTTTATTGGCAGATGAACCGAGCAATATATCCACAAGAAAAGGTTGGGCCGATCTGAGTTCCGCCCACGGCTCGGTGTCGGCCAGGGCCTTGATGTTGTCCACCACGATGGACGTGAGCCGCTGGCGCAGCGAGCTGCTGATGACCTCCGACAGGCCGGCGGCGGCGGCGTGCAGCACCTCCAGGGCCTGGAGAGGGTCGCAGCTCCACAGCCCCATTGAGCATTCGGTGCGTAGCTCCGGCACCATATACTTATCGGCCAAGTGCAAGAGCTCCAGCTCGCTGCCTTCCCAGTTCTTTATGTGGTCCGTGTAGATGTACTCCAAAAATTTCTCCAGCACTGCCCTGGAAGTGTCCACCAGCTGGATGCGACCCTCGCGAGCCTCCTTGAAGTCCCCCGTCAGCATGTTGCTCAGGACCGCGCTGCGGACGGCAAGCACGGTGCGGTGCGCGGGCAGCTCCACGCCGTCCACCACCAGCTTCACGTCGCAGTGCGTACCTTGGAGACGGGCGCGATTGAGGTGGAGGCCCGCACTTGTCCTGGGGCGCGATCCCACGTCGTACACCGTGAAAAGAACAGTCAACTTGAAGAAGGGTTCACCCAGGGGAAGAGACACCAGATTCACAAAACTTTTTTTTGCTTTCAGGATGACGTATCTCTCGGCGGACGGGTTGGGCGGGTTTGGTTGCTGGCCAGCAGTACTATCGTGACCCCCGATCATCTTAGTGTGTAAAAGGATGGGATAGTTCACCACGCTGGACACCACGCCGAGCATCAAACTCTGTTCGATTTGCTGGAGGATAGGCCTTAGTAAAACGTCGCGGCCGTTCTCTATTTCCAATTTGCTGAGCGTGAGGGCGGGAAGGTTCACGAAGTTCTTGCGCCGAACTGTCTGCTCCGCAAACAGCAGCGGGCGCATGTCAAGTCGTCGTTGATCAGCCATGGGAAGTTCCTGCAGGCTGACAGGTCTCGTGAAGCGTTGGAAGCTGAAACAAACATGAGGGGGAGGGTGTAGAGTTCGAACCCCTCGCCGAGAATGCTGACCGCGAATTCGAATGCATTTCTTTCAGATATAGTCTTTCTTTTATACCATTTACAGTACCGTAGGAATTTAAACTCAACTAAACTGCAATCAAACAGCTTTAAACAAAGAAAATGAAAATTCTAATGTTGACTAGGTTTTAAGACTCTTTAAAACCTTGTCCGATACAACACATTTCAAAGATGTTTTAGTGTTAAAAAAATAACAAACAAAAAAAAAAAACTTATTTGTGA
The DNA here is from genome assembly GCF_000697945.3 of Frankliniella occidentalis. Classification (NCBI taxonomy): domain Eukaryota; kingdom Metazoa; phylum Arthropoda; class Insecta; order Thysanoptera; family Thripidae; genus Frankliniella; species Frankliniella occidentalis. The sequence goes on from NW_026267617.1 coordinate 1,999, forward strand.
AATTTCTTCCGGAACAGTTCAAAATACAGTAGCTGTATTCAAGAGGTACTATAGAATATCTAAGGCTTTAAGTACCTGTCTCTTTACTAGTTCACAAGCAGACTCCCTCTGATTAGTCACAATGCTAAATTTTCTAAGAGCAAATGGAAGCATATATGCAAGATTCAGAGTCTCTGCGGCTGATTGTCGAAGGTTTTGTTTCTCAATGTGAGTTGCTGTTATTACAGTGGGCTTGTTTACTCCAAAAAAAATTCCTAACTTAGATATTCTCTTATTAATTACATCTAAATTTATAGATGACTCCCTTTGCAAAGCATGGGCCAGTAAAAGACAAATTTCTTGTTTCAAGGTCCCTTCTATTACCACATGCATTAAATCTTGAGGTAAAACTTTAGTGACGTCACAATCATCAATTCCCATCAACACACTTTTACTATTGATGCCGTATTCAACTGAAGGGTCCCTCTGAGCTTTATCACCATTGTATGCAAGAACTTCTTCAACTTGATCCTCATGATTTTTCTTAGTTCTCATGGGGAAAAAAGATTCATCAAAGTGAAGAAAGCAACCATCTCTGTGAGCATAACAGTGTCTACAGTGATGGTCAGCGAAATGGCTTTCTTTAAAACCACCTATAGCACCCAATGCTGGATAGTCACCACAGCAAAATACAAAAACACCATAAAATATTTCCTTAACACCACTTATATCAAGGATTAAACCTTTCTGTAGCTTATTCATTATATCAATAAAGTTAGCAAGAATTCTTTCATAGCCATATTTTTTTAGCACTCTTGAATTAACAGCTCCCAAAAGGAATATTGATCGAGTAGATGATCGCAGTTGGGGGGGAATATTCAGTAGAGACCAATATATTAATGTCACATTGTGAACTCCAGATTTACTACTGGCTGTATCTGTTGGTTCTACCCCATCAGTGTAGATACCAATACCAATAGTATTTTGAGGGTGATCTTTCACATGATCATTGCTTTGGTAATAATAACCATCTACAGCAGAAGAAAATTCACCATCTTTGACAGGTTGGGGATTTTTCACGCACTTGATTACTTCTGGACACGATAACACTTGTTCCAAAGCAGGCTGAAAAATGGGATAATGTAGCCAAAGTCAACATCTTTTTGTGCTACATTATCACGTTTCATTACATTCTTGGTGAGCAATACTACTTTCTCAGGTGCAACATAGCTGTGATTTTGTTTTATGTAACTTAGCAAGCCATCGGGGCTCTTCAAGCCATCAAAAACAGAGCAACCTATTAGTTGACTTGTGACGTCAGTTATTTCTTCCAGAGAAAGAACACCATCCAGTTCTGCACATTTATCAACTAGACGTTTCTGAAAGAAATTGTAATATTTTACATTAAAATCCTGATTTGGTTAATTAACAACAGAAGGACGTTTTCACCCAAACAAGCACTAGCAAAAAGCTTACCTGTACTAGGCTGAGAACAGTAGAAAATAGTTTGTCCACGGAATTCACAACATAATTTACAATGGTTTGGGTGGCATTTAATTTGTCGGTTAAGTCTATAAGCATAATGATGGCAGATTTTTGCTTGAAGTAAAAAAAGGTTTCTCTCGCAACCCAAGATTGCTGTGCCTTTCCCTACACACTCTACGTGTAGAGGGACTTTCGTGCACATCCAAATCGGATGCAATTACATCTGGTCTCTGGATGTGCACGAAATCGTTTGAGTTTTTCGGAACAAAATAAATGTCCCTCTACATTTAGGGAGCCGCGGGCGGGTACTTTTTGGCGCACACTTGTCCCCTGTGCTATGCATGCGGACGGCAGCGGCGCCCCGTTTATCGCCGGCACAACGCGGCTCCCTGGGCGTGTGCGGGACACGTGCGGGACGCGTGCGGGACACGTGCGCGCCGGCCAATGAGCGGCCGACCAACACGTATCGGTATGATGAACTGGCGGCGCGCAGCGGCACTACTGCAAACCAACTCCGCAACACACGGTACGGTATGTGCGCGCACGTGCCGAAGTGGCGGGGCGTGGCGGGGCGTGGCGGGGCCGTTAGTACCTACATGCGTGCACGCCCCGCCACGCCCGGCAGCCCGGCGGGGGGACGCTCCGAGAATAGCGGATGGGCAAGAGGTGAAGGAAGATGGGGAGGGGTAGGAGGGCGGCCCGCGGGAGCTGTTTCCGGCGTCAGGGGGAGGGGAGGGGGCAGGGTTGTATATGCGCACGAGACGTGAGTGCGTGCGGGACTGTGGCGACCAGCAAGCGCTGCGCCGCAGGCAGATCCTGTCGGCATGGAGGGCGAGGAATGGGCCGACCATCTTTATTTGCCTGCCCATGTTCCATATTCCCTCAGATTCCCTTTGTAGCTTTCGTTATTGTTGTTTGAGACGGCGGTATAGGTGGAGGGGGAGCGAGTGAGAAAGAGAGAGCGAGAGACCGACGGAACGAACGAACGAACGAACGAACGAACGAACGAACGAAAGAAAGAAAGAAAGAAAGAAAGAAAGAAAGAAAGAAAGAAAGGGTGCTGAGATGGAGTGAGGTTGACACTCAAGTGCGGTAGGTCGGGTCAGCCTGAGCAGTGGGTCCATCATCACGCCCCTATCCGCCGCTCCCAGAGAACAAGCGGAGAGCCCTTTCAGCCCTTCAGCGAGCTCGAGCTGCATAAATCAGCCCGCTCCCATGACGGACCAGTCAGCCCGGGGGCGCTGGCGGGGCCGAATAAAGTTTTGGAGCCGAGGCCGGCGAGGCCCCGGGCCGTAACGCCCATTCAATATGACTCAACTTTTAATTGGGCGTGAAATCTGAAGTATAGATGGATAGTCGGTCCAGTATTTGCGCGCGGCTGGCGTTTTGAGCGCTGCTTCGCGCGAAGTGTTCTCTTTCCATCTCCTTTGGATGCGGCCCCGCCTCGCTTGCGCCCCACGAGCTCTCGTGCGGCTGGAGAGGGGCTCAAGCTCTGAGCGAATTATGCTCCTCCTCGACCCGAATTGAAATGGCGAATTTAATTACGACAGTACAGTGTCTGTTTGTGGTAATAAGCAAATATACTATCAATGAAGTGTTGCACTCCGCTATCGATCCGTGCAACGCTTTTGCATGAGGACCTGAGTCCCCGGAGAGCTAGCGGACCCATGACATTTCATATTGGTGTACGCTAGATACCACGTGGCTGATTAACCCCGCGCACTTCTGTAGTTGGACTGTACCGCACGCACGAGTGCGGGCGGGTTGCCTACTCACCCGGCCCCTAAGGCGCCGTGGACAGGGGCGATAGGCAAGCCCGCCCGAACTCCAGCGTGCGGTACAGTCCAGCTATAGAAGTGCGCGGGCGAGGGGTGGCCGACTCGTATAATACTCCGTACACGGACCCTATAGTACCGTATAATACCTATAATATTTTATAATACCTATAATACTTTATAATACCTAAAACGCATGTGTGTAGGTTAATAGTTAAGCCCCTAGTTTTAAACATGTTGTTTCTGGTTATTTTTTGAGTTAAAACGCTTCTCTTAATGAAAACTGGGTTGGTATTACGTATGTGGGCTCCTGTTTAAACAAATCAAACAGAAAAACTAGTTCTGTAAACTGTGGGTTTGTGAAGAATCAACAACTTTTCATATGTGAGTCATTTGTCCCAACTATGACTTAACGCCAAGATTTCTGAAGCCAGGCTTGTAATAAAACCTTTCAGTTACTTTCAAAATATTTGCTAGACATGTCATTTTGGGCTGAACCAATGGCAACTGCAGAATTGTATTATTTAGAACAAGATAAGAGTTCTGGTGCATATTTAAAAAAAATCAAATCCACAATATGGTTCAAAATTATTTTCTTAATCTATAAAATTGTAACTTTCTACAATTTTCATTGGTTTAGCCAAAAATGACTTGTCTAATAAATATTTAGAAAGAAACGGAAAGGTTTTTATCATTATTCTGGCTTTAGAAATGCATAATTGGGATAAATGACTCAAGTAGGAAAAGTTGTCGTTTCTTCACAAACCCAAAGTTTACGGAACTTTTGTTTTGTTTGATTTTTTTAAAGAGGAACCTATTTACAGTATGCCTACTCAGTTTTTATCAACTGAATCGGTTTAACTCTAAAATATAACTAGAAACAACATGTTTAAAACTAGGAGCTCAACTTTGATGTAAGGGCTTAAGTAGTCAACTGATGTAAATCTTAAGCAATTGTTAAGCACCTGGAGTGTGTCACCGGAACTTCTAGCTTAGAAGAGTAACCTGTTACACTTTATAGTATCTTATAATACCTTATAATACTGGCTACAATACCATAATATTTATAATATCCTGTAATATTCTATAATACTTATAATATTCTATAATACCTATAATATTCTATAATACTTTTATAATACCTATAATATATAGTACTCCGTACACGGTTCAGGCGAGTCGGCCACCCCTCGTGCGCGGGGTTAACCAGCCACCTGGTATTTACCGCTATCATGCGGCACAATCGACATTAGAGCTAGTGTTTGGAGAGAAATGTCTCTTTCTTCCCTTGGCTTTCCCCGCGCGCGCCGCAAACGACCATCCGCACCTTGGCCCTGCCGCAATCCGCAATCGACAGTCGACCCTTCTGACCTGGGGGCTTAGTGCCGTAAATGACCATACGCCCAACGACGTACATACGGCGGGCCGGCGCCTCGCCCTCTCTCTAAACTAACTAATCTCAATCGAAAGAGAACAAAGGAAGGACGGGTCATTGTAAAAAAAAAAAAAAGTCTACAATTTCCAAACAGTTTTAAACTGTCAATTATTACCACATTTTAAAGGTGTAACTTTTTTTTGTTATTGTAAATTGTAGGGTTAGTGACAAAGGAATTAGTTTAAGCCAGTTATTATATCAAATATTAAAATTGTTTAAAGTCTCAATTATTTAGAAATCAAGTGGTAAAATCCGTGTGCCCACCCTCTCTAAAATAAGACCTGCCTGTAGGAACCGAGAGCGCAGACGGAAATGGGACTAGTACGCAATGAGTCCTCGCGCCGATTTAATTTTTGTTTCAGGCAAAAGGGGACTAGTACGCTTTTAGTACGCTCGGCTCGGCGCACGGTCACTGTTTGCGCACTAGTCCCCTCCCACTAAGGGACGGGACCAGGGCACACGGAGGGCGTTTTTACGTCACTTTTGGGCGTGTTTGAGACCAGTCTCCATGCGCCCGGAACAGTACGCTCGTGGGGACTGAATGGCCCCTGTTTGGGGACCGACAAGGGGGTCCGGAGGGACATACACACTCAGCTCGAGGTGCCGCAGGGACGGTAGAAGGGGAAGCGTCCTGACCAGCGGCTGCAGCTGAGGGAGGAACTCCACCCCGTCGTCGTTCTCTTCGCCCTCGCGCTCGTTCTCGTAATCGTTGTCGATGTCCAGCACCTCCACGACGGACCGTCCCGAACACCCCAGGCCCAGGGCCTCGACCAGATCGACCCCGACGTAAGCCGAGGTGCGGGCCGCGGGCCGGTACTTCAGGGTGAGCACGCGGAGCTTGGGGGCGCGCCGCAGCATCTCCGTGGCGCCGAGGACTCCTGGTCGCATGTCGGGCGTCACGTGCAGCGTCACGTTCGTCAGTGACGGCGCTAGGGTCTCCATGCCGGGGAGCAGCGAGCAGGTGAGCTCTCGGAGCTTGGGCATAGAGGCGGGCAACAACCCCGTCGAGATCGTGATGTGATCATCATCATCTCCGAGGTGGACCTCCTCCAGAGTAGCCGCGTGCCCCGCCAGCACCAGGTCGACGAAGGGCTGTGACTTTGAGCTGAGAAGGCACTTGAAGTACTTGAGGGACGGCCGGGCCACAGAAGTGTGCATGCTGCCCGCGGAGAGTCCGCCCATCAGACGGAAGCTCTGGACATCGAGCTTCTCGACGGACGTCGACGCCAATGCCCCGAGGAGCACGGCGGCGTCGGCCCACGTTGTGCAGAACGTGACCTCGACGATCTTCAGCTGGCCGAGCGCCTCCTGGTTGCGCACGATGAGTGCGGCGGGCACGCCGCCGGCCTCCGCCACTCTCAAGTTGAGTCGACGCACCGCGCACCTGGTCGTGGCGTACAGCGCGAGGTGGTGGTCTGGTGTCGATTTGACGGAGACGGTCATCGAGGCCAGGCGCGGCGCCAGGCGCAGCAGCCGACACATCTTCTTGGGGCCGTCTTTGATGAAGAACTTGTAGGAGGCGCCGTCGAATCTTCGGTGCCGCCACACTGCGGGATGGAGGGCCAGGGCGCCGAGCCTCTTGCACACGAGGCGGCACGAGAAGAGGTCGTCCACGCCCACGAGCCGTAACACCTGCAGCACCACGTCGTCCGGGAGCTGCTCCATCGCTAATGCAGACACAAACGATACAAAATTTAGCCACAGACTTGAGGCTTCTGTTTCGTCCGTTCGTAGTAAACCGGTCGTTTTCCTGCCCCCATCCCCGGCTCAGATTAGAGGCCGTTCATAAATTACGGAAGGGGTTTTAAAGGGGGGGGGTCGTCGGAGAAAAATTGACAATGATGACAAGGGGCGAGGAGGGGGGGAAGTTTTAGAACTTGGTTTAGTGAAAAACTATACGTTTTTAGTGGAAAACGCGTTGTCCCAATAAGCATTTCAGTAAAGCTGAAAAGCAGAAGAATGTGGGGAAGAAGAAAATGGAAATCATAATGTTTTAACATATGGTGAAAAGCTTTGTTTTAAATATCAATACTTTAGCTATAATTCAGGTTTATTATGATTATGAAACTTCATATATCGGCCTCAAGGGTCAAAACAGTTGTCAGCGTAAAGAGGGAATAAAAACCACGAAAGAGTGGGGGAGAGGGGGAGGGGGTCGTCCTCGACCGAAAAATGACACACATGGCTGACAGGAGAGGGCGGAGGGGTAAATGACCAAAAATCACATACGTAATTAATGCACGGCCCCTCATAAACATTGAGTACTCAGAAAATAGTCCCCACTCTCGTATATTGAGTAACACGGCCACACGGCCATAAATCAATCACTCAATGAATGGCTGCAGTTTGCTGTGGCGCACTGGAAAGTTGCTTTCACAAGTTTAGTAAAGTACATTGTTGACACGTTTGAGAAAAATCTTAACCCCGCTCCCGGCGCTCCCCCCAGGCTACTCCTCACGGTGAGGCAACTGTCGAGCGGGATCACAACAAAGCACCATAACCTACTAGCGGAACTGGTTTCAAACTGTGATTTTCGTCGTTTATTCTGTATGCTAATCAAAACACATGTGTCTACGAAGTCTGCACTCTGGTTGATTTGCGGCTGTATACTGACAATTTTGGAAAGTGTTTTCCACCTTTGGCATATGTTTCCGAGCAACAATCTGGACAAGTTGAGAAATGACGAGACATTGCACTGACGGACGCTTTACGAGCCGATTCACGGATGACTGACCTACCTGTGTTGAAAAACAGGGAAGAGTAGAGTTGGGCTTTCCGAAAGAAAATCAAACTCCAGCTTCAGGTCGCAGAGCGATGCGTTATGATGTGGTGCGAAGAGTAACTGCGAGTTTTAGACTGCCTGTTGTCTCGCTCGCCGCCGCTGCCACTGCCAGCCTGCGCGCACGAGCTGATCTCTCTGTCTCACCAGAGTTGCCAGACCGAGTCGAGAGATTTTCCCTACTGGAGGGTGAAAATTTCCCTTTTTTTATCAAAATTTCCCTGAAACCAGAATTATACGTTTTCATTATAAAAAGACGTGTTTTTTAACCTTTATGATGTCTACGGGGTTACATTCAAGGCTTTTGGGAATGCATTTGGACTCATATTGTACAGATAAATGCAAAAATAAAATGAACAAGAAACATAGTTGCCATCGCTGACATCAACCCAAGACAGAAAATTCAAACAGTCTTGGACGGAAAATGATGAAAAGTGGAACCATAAACCAGATTTGCAAGAGCATTTGTTGCGAAAACGAGTAATGCAACCTAAAAATAGTGACATATGGCAGATTTTTACGAAAATATGCACATTATTTCACATTTCCTAGGAATTTCCCTTTTTTTCGCATATTTTCCCTTTTTCCCTCCGCCCCCCAGAATTTCCCCGAAAAAGGGAAATTTCCCTCGATCTGGCAACTCTG
>NW_026267617.1:10146-14783 GCF_000697945.3 Frankliniella occidentalis
TCGGCGTTGCTGTTGCCTTGGAGGAATCGGCGAAAAAAAAAGAAAAGAAAAACAGCCTCCTTTCACCATGGCTCTATGGCTTGCTAATGGAGCATATAAATATACACTGGCTTATTATTCTTACGCAGTGTTTATTACTGTTCTTTTGCAACAAAACATCTAAAACAAAGTTTAAAATTACAAGAATACAAATTTACCACTCTTCAATACACAATGCGAAGCTTGCAAAATGAACGGGCAGCATCTCAGCGGACATGCACCCATCTCCGGTGGCTGTGGGTGCTGGACGCCGACTTGAGCTCCCAATCCCAGGGCCACAGATCGCCGTGGCAGGCTAGCCAGCCCAGGGCGCACGCGGGGCAGCGCTGGTCCTTGAAGCAGTAGGGCGTGGCGGCGACGTGGAGCCCGACGGAGCGGTTGGCCGCGAGGAACGCCTGGACCGCGTCCTCGTGCCTCCAGGCGTGGGCGCACGGCGGCAGCCCCACCATCCGCCGCGGCGACGGGTTCAGGTACAGGGCCCGCAGGGCCGGGGCCGCGTCCGGCGTGACGGCCAGCAGCAGCGCCCCGGGGGTCTCGAACACGTCGAGGCGCAGCGTGCGCAGGGTTGTCAGTGACGGCAGCGACCTGATCAGCGGCCCAGGGTCGGGCAGGCGGGCGTCTTCGCCGTCAGCCCGAGTGGCGTCCGGGTCGTACTCGTGGTGGATGCAGAGGGCCTCCACGCGGTTGAGGCCCGACCACGCCAGCGCTTCGACCAGGTCGACGCCGACGTCGACGGGGAAGCGAGTCGCGGACCTGTACCTCAGGGTGACGTTCTGGAGTTGGCGGGCGCGGCGCAGGTACCTGACGGCCGCGGGGGCGGCGGGTCGCATCGCGTCCGCCACGTGGAGGGTCAACAGCCCCAGGGACTCGGACCCCGCCAGGGCCTCCATGTCCGGGAGCAGGGGGCAAGTCAGCTCGCGGAGGTGGGGCAGGCCGGCGAGCAGGGCCACCGTCGAGGTCGCGGTCGGGCAGCAGGCCTCGTGGCCGAGGTCCACCACCTGCAGGGTGGTGGCGTGAACGGTCAGCACGAAGTTGACGAAAGGGCACCGACCCCGCCTTGGCGCTGCATTTGAAGTGCTTGAAGGCCGGCCGCCCTGGTCCGCCTCGTCTCTGCAGAACACATACGTGTAAGACTTTCGTGCCGGCGAACGACATATGGCGAGTGGGCGCGCGTGGTGTGACCAGATTGCGGTCGGTCCACGAAAGGGATCGTCCGGAAAGTACGTCCGCGTTTGTCTCAGATTCATTCGACTCGACGCGGGAGCTCGGCGCCTGCGAGACTCGGGGTAGGCCAACCCGCAGTACTCGCATGCAATGCAGGCGAGATGTTGCCTACCCATCCGGCGCTAAGAGAGCTTCCACAACGGACGTACTTTCTGCATGATGCCAAACGCGGCGCGGGAGCTCCAGTTCAGGCAGCCTCCTTCATCATTAATCTAGGGGCCTACTGGATAAAGAAGATAAATTGGCCCATACAAAAAAATAAAATTTTATTATTGCTGTTCATTTGCAATTAAACATACAAATCAAAATTAAGATTCAAGGTATAGGGAGGAATCCCATGAAATGAGAGAAAGCAGGTAGCTGTAGTAATTGCATATTTTCAGAAAAATGTCCCTCATTAATGAACCGTAACCCATAACCCATCATACAATCAAACCCACTTAGCTACAAAAAGTTAAATATAATTAGGGTAGCAAACAACTTATGGTAGTAGTTTATCGAATATGCATCAATTCTTTAAATTCTGATCTGTGAGCGTCCTCATCTTCCCATATCTCATATTCCCAATCCCATTCCCACAGCGTGTTGTGGCAGCCCTGCGCGCAGGACCCACAGCGCTCGTTCTTGAGGCAGTACGGTGTCGTGTTCACGACAAACTTGAGCGCAGGGTTCAGCGACAGCAGGGTCTGCACCGAGTCCTTGTGGAGCCAGTCGTGGGCGCAGCGAGCGGGCAGCCACCTCATCGGATACAGCCTGAGCTCCCGCAGGGCCGGCGCCGTCTCCGGCGTGATGGCCAGCAGCAGCTCGTCCGGAGGGACATACACAGTCAGCTCGATGTACCTCAGGGCCGGCAGCGAGGGTAGCGCTCTGACCAGCGGCTGCAGCTGAGGGAGGAACTCGACCCCGTCGTCGTCCTCTTCGCCATCCATCTCGTTCTCGCAATCGTTGTCGATGTCCAGCACCTCCACGGCTGACCGTCCCGACCACGCCAACGCCTCGACCAGAGTGACCCCGACGTCATCTGGGCTGCGCGCAGCGGGGCTGTACTTCAGGGCGACCTCGCGGAGCTTGGGGGCGCGCCGGAGCAGCTCTGTGGCGCCGAGCAGTCCTGGTCGCATGTCGGGTGACACGTGCAGCGTCACCTTCGTCAGCGACGAGGCCAGGGACTCCAAGCCGGGGAGCAGCGAGCAGGTGAGCTCCCTGAGGTTGGGCATACAGGCGGGCAGAGACCCCGTCGAGGTCCAGATGAAATCGTTGTTGTATGCGAGAAGGACCTCCTCCAGGGTAGCGGCGTGCCCTGCCAGCACCAGGTCGATGAAGGGTTGCGACTCTGAGCTGAGATGGCACCGGAAGTGCTTAAGTGACGGCCGGGACACAGAAGTGTGGACGCTGGAGATGTAATGTCATTTCCTGATAGCTCCCCATTACACTAGGTGGTGTCCGGCTAAACTCATTGTAATATCAGCAGAGGGGGCGAGGTTATTTGACTTTTGAGTGAGCGCCAGGAGTAAAGTAACTCCGCCAAATAACAAGGAATAACTTTATTCATTCAATATCAGTGCGTGTGGACCCTACTATTACTAAATACAATCACAAACAGCCTACTGGGGTAGGATCCGCGAAGCAGGCCGCGAACCACAGCCTGCCGGTCTCGCTTCACCTACCACCAGGACGACGACGACGACTCGACGATGAACATGGTCATGGTACAACGACCGACAGCAGCAGCAGACGACAGTAGAGGTTATGTCTCGCCCGGAGGCGAGACGCCGATGTTACATTTCGTGGTTGTTCAGCGCGGAGCCCGTGGAGGAGGGTGCGACAGGGCCTTAGCCGCCCATTACCGCTGTCTTATCGACTGGCAACGCCATGACGACTCGACGAACGTCTCACTACACCAATTCAAACTCAACTCCAGCGAGTGAATGAGTGACGACCCTCAACGCGCAGAATAACAGGAAGATAAAACAAGGCACGACAGCCAAACCACGGAAACTACTGTTGTTGCCGGTTTTAGGTCAGGTGCAAAAGAGACCGATCAGCTGGCGCCGGAGCAACCAGGAAACCTCGCGGGGAGAAGAGGGAGGGGCAGCGTGAGTAGCGTCACCTGGCGGCAACGAGAGGCACCTCGTCGCCGCCGCGCGGCGCGCTGCCCAGCTGACAGGGGCAAGGTAGGCCAGCCCGCAATACCGATGTGTATTGGGGCTGCCTACCCGCCAGGCGCCTCGCCACGGCCGGCTAAGGCAATGGCGAGGGTACCAAGTGAGTCCCCGCGCGGCCGGCCAAGGCAACGCAGGGTTCACTGACTAAAAATGTAACGTACCCGTTACAGAGAGTCCGCTTCTCCTAGAACCAGACCACCACCAGACAGCGACCTTTTCTAAGACAGACGTCGACGCCAACGTCCCGAGGATCATGGTGGCGTCGGCCAAGGGCGGACTGTTGAGCCCGACATCGACAACCTTCAGCCGCCCGAGGGCCTCCTGGTTTCGCAATATGAGTGCCGCGTGCACGCTGCCGGCCTCGGGCACCCTCAAGCCGAGCCGCTTCACCGCGCACCTGGTCGTGGCGTACAGCGGGAAGTGGTGGCCCTCTGACGACATACGGACGAACAGGTAGTCCAGGCACGGCGCCAGGCGCAGCACCCGACACAGCTTCTTCCGGAGGTCGCTGTTGAAGGCTTGGAAACTTTGGTGCCGCCACACGACGGGATGCAGGGCCAGGGCGCCGAGCCGCTTGCACACTAGGCGGCACCTGAAGAGGTCGTCGACGTCCACGTGCCGAAACACCTGCAGCACCACGTCGTCCGGGAGCTGATCCATCGCTAATGAAGAAACAAACGACATAAAATTTATTCACCGGCTGGTGGTCGTGGCTTGTGTTCATGTCCGTTTGTAATAATAAGCAAATATACTATCGCTCTGTGCAACGCTTTGGAGGACCTGACCTGAAAGTCCTCCGAGAGCTAACGGACACATGTCATTTCATATTGGTGTTAACTACATATTTACCGCTATCATGCGGCTCAATCGACATAAGAGCTGGAGTGCGGAGAGAAATGTCTCTTTCTTTCCTTGGCTTTCCCCGCGCGCGCCGCAAACGACCATCCGCACCTTGGCCCTGCCGCAATCCGCAATCGACAGTCGACCCTTCTGACCTGGGGGCTTAGTGCCGCAAAGGACCTTACGCCCAACGACTTACGGGGCCGGCGCTTCGCCCTCTCTCTAAACTAAGCTCAATCGAAAGTGAAGAAAGGGGAGATGGGGAATTGTAAAAAAAATTCTACAATTTTGCAACAGTTTTAAACTGTCAATTATTACCACATTTTAAAAGTGTAACTTTTTTTTGTTATTGTAAATTGTAGGGTTAGTGAC
>NW_026267617.1:14833-15515 GCF_000697945.3 Frankliniella occidentalis
TTAGCGATATTTGTGGTAAAGACTTGACAATATTCAAGTGTCTTCCATACCTATTTGTGAAGTGCCTCTAGGATTACAGCTATGGTCTTGGCATGGGTTCCGGGAGAGGATATAAAGCTGGTCCTGCAAGTTATTAAATTACGTCGAGAAGTGAGGGAGGCTGTAGCATTTGCTACACCCTCGGCAGACCCTTGGGACAGTCTGCCATGTTTGGACTTGGACGCAGGGGTTGCTTTGTGTTCAATCAAAGAAGTCTTTCAGTATCATTGGGAGTTTGTTCACACCCTGGACATCATGGTGTATTTAGCTGATGAAGAGATGGTAGTTCACGCAATGAAGCACCTGGAGACCGGCGAAGCTCCTCCAAAGAAACTGCTTTTGCGCATGACGGCTCCCATTGATGAAAACCTGAAGAGGTATAAACTTGTATACGTGGAGTACGGGTATGAAGATACCCCCTGCACATTGGAGTACAGGTAGATACATCAGACTACTTAATGTGTCGTGCAGCCGTTTAAGGGGAATTGCTTACACCTGTAACCTGATATCTTTGCCCGGCACAGGTTATTCAATTAATTCGATAATCCGTTTGATAGTTTCAGACGAGTCAGCTCCTCTACTATTGGGAAATATGTTGCGGTTTAGTTTCTGTCCAAGAAAAATGGCTGGGATTCTGCGCTTG
>NW_026267617.1:28590-34391 GCF_000697945.3 Frankliniella occidentalis
TATTAAAATTGTTTAAATTCTCAACTATTCAGAAATCGGGTGGGTAATATCCGTATGCCCACCCTCACTAAAATAAGAGCTGCCTGTAGGTCAACCTTTTCCAGTTGCATCAGTAAGACCACAACGTGTTCGTATTCAAGGAACAGGGTATCCCGAGAAATAAGAGAAATAACAATAGGTTGCTACAGTGATTAAATTATATTTTCAGAAAAATGTCGCTCTAACAACGAATCATACAATTATGAAACATAACACTTGGTTACAAAACAGTAGGTAAAACTGAGAGAGGAGGGGCGAGAGGGGCAACAACAATGAGTCCCGTAGCTTATCGAATATGGGTCCAGTCCACATAGTCTGATCTGGTGACGTCATCATCCTCGTCATACTCCACTTCCCAGTCCCATTTCCACAGCGTGTTGTGGCAGCCCTGTGCGCAGGCCCCACAGGACTCGCGCTGACCCTTGAGGCAGTACGGCGTCGTGTACACGCTAAAGTTGAGCGCCGGATTGACCGACAGCAAGGTCTGGACCGAGACCTTGTGGCGCCAGTCGTGGGCGCAGCGAGCGGGCAGCCACCTCATCGGAATCAGCTTGAGATCACGCAGGGCCGGCACAGTCTCCGGTGTGATGGCCAGCAGCAGCTCGTCCGGAGGGACATACACACTCAGCTCGAGGTGCCGCAGCGACGGTAAAGAGGGCAGCGTCCTGAGCAGCGGCTGCAGCTGAGGGAGGAACTCGACCCCGTCGTCGTCCTCTCCTTCCTCGGCCTCGCAATTGTTGTCGATTTTCACCACCTCCACGACGGACGGTCCCGACCACGCCGTCAGTGCCTCGACCAGAGCGACCCCGACGTGAGCCGAGGTGCGGGCCGCGGGCCGGTACTTCAGGGTGAGCTCGCGGAGCTTGGGGGCGCGCCGCAGCATCTCCGTGGCCCCGAGGACTCCTTGCCGCATGTCGGGCGTCACGTGTAGGGTCACCTTCGTCAGCGACGGACCCAGGGTCTCCATGCCGGGGAGAAGCGAGCACGTGAGCTCCCTGAGGTTGGGCATACAGGCGGGCAGTGACCCTGTCGAGGTCGTGATGAAATGGAAGGGTTCTGTCAGGTCGACCACCTCTAGGGTAGCGGCGTGCCCCGCCAGCACCAGGTCGACGAAGGGCTGTGACTCTGAGCTGAGACTGCACTTGAAGTACTTGAGGGAAGGCCGGGCCACGGAAGCGTGCATGATGCTCGCGGAGAGTTCGGCGATCAAACCGAATCTCTTGAACACGAGCTTCTCCAAGCCGGACGTCGAAGCCAGCGTCCCGAGGAGCACGGCGGCGTCGGCAGCGGGTGGACTGTTGAGCGATAACTCGACGAACTTGAGCTGGCCGAGAGCCTCCTGGTTGCGCACCATGAGTGCAGCGTGCACAGCACCGACGCTGGCCACCTCCAATGTGAGCCGACGCACCGCGCACCGGGTCGTGGCGTACAGCAGGAAGTGGCCCTCCTTCGGCGCGATGCTGATGGAAAGGTAGGCCAGGCGCGGCGCCAGGCGCAGCACCCGACACAGCTTCTTGCGGCTGTAGGAGCCAATGTACAGGCCGGAGAAACGTCGGTGGCGCCACACTCCGGGATGCAGGGCCAGGCCGCCGAGCCGCTTGCACACGCTCCGGAACGTGAATAGGTCGTTGACGTCCACGTGCCGAAACACCATCAGCACCACGTCGTCGGGAAGTTGCTCCATAGCTAATGCAGACACACACGACACAAAATTCAAAGTTAAGCCACCGGCTTTTGTTTTTGTTCGCCCCCCCCCCACCCCCCACCCTTCCCGGCTCGCGTGTCCGATGCCATCGGCTGGGGTGCGATTGGAGAGCTCACGGTGAGCTCACCGTGAGCTCACTTGATAAACGTTCCCAGAACGTTTCCACCACCCCCCTCACCCTATTTTGAGCGGTTTAGAAGGCGGTCTAGAAGGCGCGGTCCGTGAGTTCACGGTGAGCTCACCGTGAGCTCTCCAATCGCACCCCTGTGACGAGTTACCCTGTGTGGCTGGCGGAGTAGGGGGGGGGGGTGTCACAACAAAGCACCATAACCTATTCGTGAAACTGTTTTCAACCGCAATTTGTGTCATGTCTTTTGTGTCTTTAAAACACACGTGTCTACGAATGTTGCACTCTGGTTGATTTTCGACTGAATGGTGTAAATTTTGTAAAGTGTTTTCTGGCTTGGCCTACGTTTCCGTGCTACGACTCTACGCCACACGCCCCGCCACTCTGGGCTGCTCTGGACAAGCTGAGAAAGGATGAGACTCTGACTGACGCAGGCTTACCTGTGTTGGGTTGGGGAACTGAGAAGCGCCGGGTTGGACTTTCCGAGAGAGGTCAAACTGCGGCCAGAGGTCAACGAGCGATGCGATGTGATGCGACACGGTGAAAAGCGTGAGGAGCTGCCTGCCAACTGCTTTTTGATGGCTGCCTGTCGCCTATAGTCGCGCCGTGCGCTGCGCATGAGCCGATGTCTCTGTCTCTCTCTCGCACAGTGACTACCTGTCTCTCTCGCACGCACCGGTGGGCTGCCTCTGCTTGCTCTGCTACGCTGCTCTGTGCTGCTGCCTAGTGGAGGAATCAGGAAAGTCCCGTTGCCCGCGGACGGAGGCCTAACCGTGTCCACCCAGCTTTCTGGAATTTTCCGGTTCGTCTTGTTTATCCTTCGCGCTAAGGTGCAATATTACACCTTACTTCGCGCTCCCCCACCAAGTGACCCTCGCGCTCGGGACGCCTTTCCGCCCGCGGCGCCGCGCGCGCGTGCCGTGCGGAAAAGTGGCCTGTGCAGCGGCACAGTACGAGGTAAGGGCTTTCTATCGCTGCTGGCCAATTTCGTAAGTGTCAAATAATACAGGAGATATAACGACAATCAGAGCAGACGCGGATCCCGCCATTTATCGTCTTTATTTGCTTCAAATGTTAAAGGCCCACATAAAAAATCTCGACGACCCCACATCCGTGACCTCATTACCTGCGCACACACAAAATCCAAGTTGGGGTCGCGATGGGATGACAGCAAATTCACGAAAACTGTTTCGGTAGGTACTCAGCAGCCTGTTTGAATCGGCGCGCGCCCATCAGCCGCCAGCCAATAGCGAGCCGAGCCCGGCGGGACCAGACCGACAAGACACCCTCTCTCCACGCCGTGGAGGAAACCTAACCGGGGAAACCCAGGAGTGCTAAAATGGACTAGCTGAACGAAATACGCCCTCCCCCCGCTCCCCCCTCTCTTTAAACTAACCTCGGTCGACAAAGAGATGGAAGGGGGGATGAGGCACTTTACGTCTACAATTTAACAACAGTTCTAAACACATTTATTACCACACTTTAAAGGTGTAACTTGTTTTCGATATTGTAAATCGTAGGGCGAGTGACAAGTAATTAGTTTAACACTGTTAATTATTTGAAATATTAAAATTGTTTAGTCTTTCAAATAATTAGAGATCAAGCGGCAAAACTGTCCGTGTGCCCGTCCTCTGTAAGATAACTAAAACTGCCAGTAGGTCAACATTTTCCAGTTGAATCAGTAAGACCGCAACATGGTCAGATTCTAGGTCTGAGGAGTTATCCCTGAAAATAAGACAAACAGCAGGTTTCTGTGGTAATTGAATTATATTTTCAGAAAAATTTCCCTTTAACAACTAACAACAAAATAATTATCTAGAAAACACTAAGAAAAACTGGGGAGGAGGGGGGGGGGGAGACAAGAACTGAGTCCCGTACTTTTAGTAGTTCATGGAATATGGACCCAGTCAATATAACTTAATTTGCGATCTTCGTTAATCTCCACTTCCCAGTCCCATTTCCACAGCGTCTTGTGGCAGCCTTGCGCGCAGGCCCCACAGAACTGGCGCTGGCCCTTTAGGCAGTACGGTCTCGTCATCACGTTAAACTTGAGCGCAGGGTTGACCGACAGCAGGGTCTGGACCGAGTCCTTGTGGCGCCAGTCGTGGGCGCAGCGAGCGGGCAGCAACCTCATCGGAATCAGCTTGAGATCACGCAGGGCCGGCAGAGTCTCGGGCGTGATGGCCAGCAGCAGCTCGTCCGGAGGGACATACACACTCAGCTCGAGGTGCCTCAAGGCCGGTAGAGTAGACCTGTTCGGTGTTGAGAATTGAGAACCGATTTTAGGTGTTGATCAATACCGGTATATGATTCGGTGCACCTTTTCTTTCGGTGAATCGGTTTTTTGAAATAGAACCGGTTTTTTGAATGAAACCGGTTTTTAAAGTAAAACCGGTTTTCACAGGAAAGACTTAAAAAAAAAACAACTAAACAGCCTATTTTATAAGTGAAAACAATATTTATTCAGGAAGCGGAGTATTTATTTTCTAAAATATTCAAAAAAGGCTCCAAAACGTAAACTTTTCTTCTGAAAAACGACTAAAGCTGAATATGAAACACAGTTTTTGACATTTCTGACATAGGTTTAGTTGGTCGTGACTCGTGAAATCCGTTTTCAACGGACAATTCGTGGGTTAAAAACTGACTCATGATGTATAGGATAAAACCGGTTGCACAGAAAAAACCGGTTCTAAATATAACAACCGGTACATAGCTAAAACCGATACACCGCCAACCCCATTTTCCGCTACCGGTTTCGATATAGCACCGGTTTTAAACCGATATACCGGTTTTAGGAACAGGTCTACGGTAGAGAAGGCAGCGTCCTGACCAGCGGCTGCAGCTGAGGGAGGAACTCTATCCCCACGTCGTCGCTATCTACCCCGACCAACTCCGTGAACCAATCGTTGTCGATCTCCAGCACCTCCACGGCGGACCGTCCCGACCACGCTAGTGCCTCAACCAGATCGACCCCGACGTGAGCCGAGGTGCGGGCCGCGGGCCGGTACTTCAGGGTGAGCACGCGGAGCTTGGGGGCGCGCCGCAGCATCTCCGTGGCGCCGAGGACTCCTGGTCGCATGTCGGGCGTCACGTGCAGCGTCACCTTCGTCAGCGACGGCGCTAGGGTCTCCATGCCGGGGAGCAGGGAGCAGGTGAGCACGCGGAGGTTGGGCATACATTCGGGAAGAGATCCCGTCGATGTAGTGGTTTCTCCGAGGGAGACCACCTCGAGGGTAGCGGCGTGCCCGGCCAGCACCAGGTCGACGAAGGGCTGCGAGTTTGAGTTGAGACGGCAATTTAAGTACTTGAGGGACGGCTGGGCTATGGTAGTGTGCCGGATGGCCGCGGCGAGTCCGCTGTCCCAATGGTCCCAACCGGACCGGACAGTCAGCTTCTCCAAGATGGACGACGACGCCACCGTTCCGAGTAGCACGGCGTCGATGGGTCCGCGGCGATCCGTGAGCCAGAGGGTGACGACCCTCAGCTGACCGAGGGCCTCCTGGTTGCGCAGGAAGAGTGCCGCGTGCACACCGCCGTCGACGTACACGTGGGTCATGAGCTCACGCACCGCGCACCGGGTCGTGGCGTACAGCGCTGAGTGGACGTCCTGCTTCGGCGGGAAGTCGAAGGACAGCCAGGCCAGGCGCGGCGCTAGGCGCAGCAACCGACACACATTCTCGCGACGTTCGGGCCTCCAGCTGTGGGAACGTCGGTACCGCCAAACGCCGGGGTGAAGGGCCAGACCGCCGAGTCGCTTGCACACGAGACGGCATGTGAAGAGGTCGTCCACGCCCACGTACTGCAACACGAGCAGCACCACGTCGTCCGAAAGCCGCTCCATCGCTAAGGCAGAAACAAACGACACAAAATTTAGCAACTGGCTAGTGCTTGTGTCCCAGCTGTAGTACACCCGGCCGTTCTCTCCCCCCC
>NW_026267617.1:34466-39483 GCF_000697945.3 Frankliniella occidentalis
CCCCCCCTTCCCCTCCCGGCTCGCGTGTGCGCTGCGCGTAGCGTTCGAACGACTTAGAGTGGCGGAGCGTAGTGGGAAAACACAACTAAGCACCATAACCTACTAGCGGAACTTTTTTTCAACCGCGATTTTTGCCGTTTCGTCCGCATGTTTATCAAAACACGTACGAAGGCTGCACTCAGGTTGATTTTCGTCTGTACGCTGTAAATTTTGGACACTGTTTCCTACCATGGTCCTGATACAGGTTTCCTGCTACACGCTACTCTGGACATGTTGAGAAATGACGAGACTGATTGACGCTTTTCGAACCGATTCACGGATGACTGACCTACCAGAGTTGGGAAACCAGGAAGCGCCGAGCTAGACTTTATGAGGGAGGTCAAGGTCAAACTTCGGCTTCAGGTCGAAGAAACGATGCGATATAATGCGATACGGAGAGCAGCTGTTTGCAGCGTCTGCTGCTCTCTGACTGCGCCGCTGCCGCTGCGCATGCGCACCGGACTGCGCACAAGCTAACCCTTCTCTCTCGCACAGTGACTACCTGTCTCTCTCGCACGCGCTTGCAGACTGTCGTTGCCTACCGGAAGAATATGGAAAGTCCCGCCAGGAGGGGGATCACGGAGCTCCTCTGCGCCTTCTAAAAAACAGGGTGAGGGGGGGTGAGGGGGGTCAATTAGAAGGCGCTTCCGGGGAGCTCCGGAATACCCCTCCAGTCGCCAGTCTCTGTCCCATAGCCCTCCGCACCCGGAGGCACGCTTTTTGGAATTTTCCATGTCGTCTTGTTATCCTTCTCGCTCTCGCGCCAATGACCTCCTCAAGGAGAAAAACTGGCAGCCCCAAGCCGTCAGTCCGCTGCAGTCCACTATCTCGGTTATTGAGTAACTTTTGTCCCAAACTTATTGTTTAGCCTCAGCCACATACTTCGGGTGTACTTGAAGAACGAGTTGTTGGTATCGTAAGAAGTGCTGCACATTACCCTAAAAAGCAATTTATTTACTAGAAAACGGGCAAGTCAAAGGTCAAATTACAGAGCGCAATTACATAAAAATAAAAAAAATGTCAATACTACATGGCCATAACATCATCTGTAACCCCCAGTGAGAAACGTTGACGTCGATCGGACGTCGAAACACGAAACGACGTCGATTTTTCGACCACAGGCACCTACATCGACGTTATTCGACGTCTGATGGTTGGCGTCTGCTTTGATGTGGCACCACACGGGCGGCACGGCGGCGGCATCCTCTTCATCCGAATAAACTGAACCGTCGTCATCATCGTCATCGGCCTCAGCTTCGGGCTCGCTGATCCACGGCCACAGGCCTCGGTGACAGCCCGCGGCGCACGCCTCGCAGCGCTCCCTCCGACGGCAGTACGGGTTCGTGTACACGCGCAGGTCGAGCTCGGGGTTGACGGCCAGCAGCCGCCGCACGCCGACCTGCCCGAGGACCTGCCCCATCCCTCCAAGGAGCCAAAACAGAGCCAAGAGCTTGCACATCGGGCTGCTGGTCTCCCTCGTTGGGCTCGCCGAGGACAACGTTACCACCTTCAAAGCGCGCCGTAGTAATTGTGAGTGTGTGTGTGAGTGTGTGTGTGGTTGGGGGGGGGGGGGGGTTGCAGGGCCAGGACCTGCTGGCCTGCTGTAGGACATTCATCCCCTCGGAGAGAGGAGAGAGAGGACACCGAAGAGCAGCGGTTGCAGCGGGGCGTGAACGCGGGCAGGAAGGTGGTGGAGGCGCTGCGGCTGGTGGTGCCCATGGCCATGGAGGCGCTGAACCGCCAGCTGGACACGTCCATCTCCCTGCTCATGAGCTGCAGCCAACAAAGCATTCACTGTAAAAAACTTCGTCGTAAATTTACAAAAATTTTGTAAACTTGAATTATAATTTAAGTTGTAAATTTACGAGAGTACATTTTTTACTCGCCAATGGATTTGAAGTCGATACGTACTGCATGTATTTTTACGATTCCAAATTGTAATTTTACAACTAGCGTCAAGGAAAATTTTCCTGTTAACCTACCAACTATTTTTCACAGTGTTTCGGTAGTGCTGAACTGCTAAAGAATGCGGGGAAGAAGAAAACGGAAATCGCTATGCTCTGACATGTTAATTTCCATTTTCTTGTTCCCTGTATTCTTCTGCATTTCAGCTTTACCGGAATGCTATACTAAAGGGGGTCATGGAGCAGCACTTGTTTGTCTAAGCTAACAAACTTTGTCACTTACACTTTTCCCTTTCATGCAGTAACAATTATATAACACAAATATATGAGTAAGGATAGCATTTAATTAATGGACTGTTGGTCGACGGAAATCAACAGGTGCTTGTCCAATTGTATTGATCGTGTCTGTCCATGTTTCACTCCTGCCAAACCAAGTTGAGTATATTTCTCATTCTCATTCAATTTGCAAGCTCTATAGCATCTAAAGAAAAGCCAATGTATGTAATCATTCATTTAGAAAAGGATAAGGTAACATATCCGCAAAATAATATGCTCAGAGCAAGGTGGATCAGAGACTACGAGCACAACTGAATGATAATTTATATGTTTTCAACTAAAGATTAATCACTATGAATGCTGCCAAGCATTTAGCATTACATAACTTAACATTTAATATTCAAATTTTGTCCAAAGTCACCTGACAAATTTAACCTCACTTTCTTATTCCTACTTGTAGTAAATTAAAACTTTTGATATGGTGAGTTATTGTGTCTTCTGTTTTCAATTAAAATGCAAAAATATGTGAAGAAATATGAAGAAACGTCACAAGCCATGAGAAAAATCTACCAAAATGGCAAGGGAAAGCAGAAATTAGGCAGACGAGACGAGGGGCGGGGTGTCGGGTGGGAGGAGGAGGAAGGGATAGCAGCAACATCAACAACAGCAGCAGAAAAGACGAAATCACTATCGACAGTTTTGAGTGTCAGTAATAAAAGTACTTGCTAAAGGCAGGCCAGAGTGTTGACAGCAAATTATAGTAGTCAACATGGCGATCAGAGGTTACTGCGAGTGTGATGCATGAAGTAAAATGTAGATTTATTTTTATTTTCAAATGGCTTCGACTGTGACAGTTGACTCGCGTCGACGCTCATTGACATCCGTGCCCATACGAGTACGGACATCTGAGCATAACCCTAATTTGTGCACCAAAACTTAGTCTGAATGTTAAGTGGTTTAGGCCAGGTGTCCATCATAGCCTAGCCGTCCCAGCCAAAACAAGGGCTGGGGTCAATGCTCTCATATTGACTTTTGAGGACAAGAACGAACTTACACAATGGATTTTTAATACTTTGGTGGGTAATACAAACCATCTCACCCTTCCCTCAATGTTGTTGGACCAATAATTGATGGCCTAAATTATTTACACCAGTGGTGCAAACTATCTGCCGAGAGCTATATGCACCACCAAGTGGTGCAAGCAACTCCAAGTTCACTATTATCACCACTAAAGTATTTTCCCTTACCGGTGTAAGCAACCCTTAAAATACTATTAGCACCACCAGGAATATGGTGGTTGGCTGAGCCACTAAAGAATAGAAAAGTAAAATAAATCTATCTTAGGCGAAGCCAAGGGATCGACGGTGAGGGGGCCGACAGAAACCTGGCACTCATCTAGATCCATTCCGGGCTGACCAACACTACAATGATAAAATTAGCAAAAGAAAAACTACATAAAAAATACCCAAAACTGAGTTTACAACATGAAACCAGGAAAATATAATTGGATCTAAGAAACTTACCACAGCAGAAATTACAGAGCCTAATACCCCGTTCGTCTTCAGTTGAGCAGGGGACAAGATAAAACGAATAAAACATAGCAAAACAAAATTTTGTATTACATGTTGCCGAAACGTTTGTTTGTCACTAATGTTTGAACCGCGATTCGGCGGGCTTGAAAAAGCAGAAGAGCAAATGCGAAATGGCGAAACCATGTAACGTTTTCAACAAAATCATTTTCATTCTTTGTTTCAACACCATGCATTCAGCACTTCGAGAAAAGAACTAGGAGCTGTCAGGACAGGGCAGTTGAGCACATGTCATTAATACCAGTTCATGCTCAACTTAATAAAATAAGTAATTTGGGGAGTGGCAAAATTTGTAAAACAGTAATTGTATTTTTTGAGAGTAACTTTTACTAAGATAAATTAATTTGCATTCCCTGAAATGTAAAATTTAATTGAAATTATCAAAGTAAAATGTTGGTATTTTACTTAAATTTTATAATTCATATTTTTTATCTACGAAAAGACATGTCCTCATACTAACTGACTAGTTCTTTGCTGTCAGTTACTGACATTATTAGTGGACACCCAAGTATACTCAGTACTGGCAGAGTTTACCTAGTGACCAATGATATAAGAATGTGTCGATTTCAGGACCATATATTTCCAATCTTATGTATGAAATCCTAAAAAAAAGTTTGTCTGATATTGTTTCTGATATCAGTCTGATATTTCTTTGCCTTGTTCTTTGCCCTCTTGGTATGTCAATTTGTAACATATTACTTGATTTCTCTTATCTGATTGTGTTCTGGTCCGGTATGATATTTCTTTGCCTACTAACTGGGCATGTCAAGTCCTAAAATATTAGTCAATTTTCTGATGTCTGCTGATATTGTACTGATATTGGTCTGATATTTCCTTGTCCACTGGGTATGTCGTCAAGTTTAAAAATATTACTACAGCATGATTTTTCCATTTCGTATACTATAAAATATTGAAACAATTGGGATGCCCATCGTTTCGACACCGTTTTTTACGTCGTTTCGACTTAAAAGTGGTCCTGAAATCGACGGCTTTTCGACAGTTGATGTCGTTTCGATGCCGTTTCGACGTTTCACTGTCGAAAAGCCGTCGATTTCAGGACCACTTTTAAGTCGTAACGACGTAAAAAACGATGTCGAAACGATGTCGTCGGATAAATTTCTCACTGGGTACTCTGTAATTTTGTCTAAAGAAAGTGTAATTTTTACGCAAACTTTATTTTTGTTTTACATTCACAGTGGCGTTAGCCGA
>NW_026267617.1:40040-40507 GCF_000697945.3 Frankliniella occidentalis
ACGTTCGTTTCCCGTAGCAGGTTAGGTGTCACAAATGATGAATAAATAACTATGTCTTTAATGTACATCGTGCATTGATATGTATAGATGTCATAAAAGATCGCAAGTATAACTATGTGATAATCTTATAGTGTGAAGAAATTTTGATGAGAGTGCAACGCTATAAAATGTACCGAGTCGAAAGTGTTCATTTTCTTGTTTGAGGTTGCCTACACTTTCATGTGATCACAGATCGCACCCACTGGCGATGCACGGGGTGATGAATCCAAGAAGTTGAGTTATATAGTAGGACATGACTTGACAGACCAGGGCATGCTCAACTTAATAAAAACCGCTGTTAAAGGTATTTCTTTTTGTAGGTTAATGGTGCTTTGTTTTGGTTCCCACCACGTTCCGCCACTCTGGGCAAGTCGAGCACCGGTAGTATATTCCCCGAATCCCCTCAAATCTTTTCAAATCCTTCCCAA
>NW_026267617.1:45072-45460 GCF_000697945.3 Frankliniella occidentalis
AGTAAAAACAAGGAAAATAAAAATAGTACTTCTTTAAGAAACAGTGTCATGCATAAAGCAATTAAAACATAGCAAAACAAATGTCATATAAAGATGTAAAACATACAATGGGGACTAACTCACCCCAATAAACCCAGTGAGAAATGAAATATCGATACGACATCGTTTCGACATCGCATGTCGGAAATGTATCGAAATCAGGTACATTTTTTTATCGTTTACGATACAATTTACGACATTCGATATCTGAACGTTATCGTTTCGATATCGCATCAAAAACCTCTTCTCACTGGGAAAATGCCTTACATCAACTCTTTGAGTAAAATACAAGGAAAATAAAAATAGTACTTCTTGAAGAAACAGTGTCATGCATAAAGCAATTAAAACA
>NW_026267617.1:50560-52758 GCF_000697945.3 Frankliniella occidentalis
ATATTTCTCTGTGCATAAGGTTATGTGGCATCAACAGAGACTTCAAATAAGTTACAAGATACAAAGAAGAAGCCTAATGAACGATTAATGAACGATTTAGTCTCGTTGAAGCCTGTGAAGCTGAAGCCACCCTTTCATTTGTTTTGGGTGATCTGATTGGCTACTAGCTGGCTTCACCAGCCAGAAGCCAATCAGATCACCCAAAACAAATGACGGGGTGGCTTCAGCTTCACTGGCTTCAACGAGACTAAATCCATCATTAGACTAGGCAGAGTTCCAGCTCAAGGCTGAGCTCAATGAAGGTTATGTTTTTATAAGATTTATATCTGTTTCATGGTGTGTCTTACACCAAATAAGCAGGGCGGGTTGAGGTGGCGATATCTGCCTTGAGAGCCCCAAATCATGGAAGCTCGAAGTGTGGACCCATACCGACCTCATTAAGATAACTAAGTGAATAACTCGGCGAAACTCAGTGGTTTGTGGTTTAGGCGACCATATCTGCCTTAGAGCCTGAACTTATTTAAAAGTCAAAATTCGGTTCAATTATTTGAGCAAATTTAGGTTGGGAGAGTAAGTTATAGTGGGCATATAGCATTTGCACTTTGACATACTTTTTTTATTGGGCTGAGCTATAGTATGAAAAATAATAAGTATAGTTGGCGGAGGCTATATCATATTATATGTATAGTATATTATAGAATACAATAGTATACTATATTCCCGAAGCCTTAGCGTTTGGGGCGTGTACCGAAGAAGCGGATTGAAACGAGCAGTCACAGACGTGTTTAGCCAACCCTACCATAAAGTGATTCCAAAATGAAATTGGGTATCAGTATGGCATATTTTGATTTCTGTTACTTTTTTTGTATAAATATGTAATGTAAACTGTTTCACAGACCTGAAAGCTACTTTTCTTCATTATATTTTGGAATATTGTAGATACATTTCATTATACACGTTGGTAATGAACATGACGTGGCTGCCAACGTCAAGCAAAGAATTGCATGTTAGACACAATATCAAAAACTTCATTCATTCCAAGAAATGACATCATATACAATAGATGGGATATTCTTGCTATCTTAATGATTAATATTATAAATTATGTGTGAGAAATAAAAAGAAAATGTTACCGTAACATTTTTTTTATGGTTTCGTGTTGGTCAAATGGTATGGTTTGGTGTCCTGTTCTGAATTCAAATTTGATCAGCTGCTTGGTGGAAAGTATTTTATGGTTGTAGCAAAAAAATAAGAAAGAAAGCGGGGGTCCAGGGGGCGGCAGCCCCCTGGCATTTTAACATTATGTTTAATGTTTAATAAACAAAAGAAGCTCTGTTGTAAAATACGAGGGGGTTTTCACTTCTGAAATACCCCCAGTGAGAAATTGGTCATCGATTCGACGTGGATTCGACGTCGATCCGTGGATCGAAAATTACGTCGAAATTTACATCGAATCACCGGATCTATGCCTAAAATATCGATGAATCATCTACGTCGATCTACATCGATTCGACGTCGAAATACGGTCTATCGATTCGACGTCGAAACTTTCTGTTCATTCGGAGGTGTCCGTGAGTAAAGAGTATCTGTAGGTATGGCAGTGTCCGATGGACGCCGCGGTAGTCAAAAATTGGTACCTCTCGCGTACGAGATAAGAGCGCACCTTGCTAGACGAAGGCGGAGTGGACAGAAATCCCTCTCACGTATGGCTTATCGGGCGTGACGGCTCATCAGCGAGAGCTAAGATCAAGGCAATGTGCGTACCGGCATTGCCGCCAAGTTGTTCGAAAAAAATGAAAGAGCGCGGGGTTGCGAGCTTAGCGGGATTGCGGGACCTTACCACCATCTGCCATGCACTTATACACGTCATACTCCAGAAAATATGGTAAATTTTTAGTCAAACGAACGAAAATTTTATATGTCGATTTCGCCGTGGAATCGATGACGACTGATAAGCGTTTCGACATCAGTTCGACGTCGATTCGCCTCATTGTCAAAGTTCTCGAAAAATAGACGCTAGGCATCAGAATCACGATACAACGTCCTGGGGAACACTTAACTAAGTGACAGACAGGTCGATTAAACGTTTAAAACTGTGAGTCGAATTCCGAAATTATTCGACCAATATTTCGACTGCCCGAATCATCCACCGATCGACGTCGAATCCACGTCGAATCGACGACCAATTTCTCACTGGG
>NW_026267617.1:53888-57039 GCF_000697945.3 Frankliniella occidentalis
TCAAAATATCTATTTCGTTTCTGATTTCCTGTATTGGCTAGGTTTGCTTCCCAAGGAGGAATTTGAGCACTGACTGTCAGCATGACGTCAAAATGGTCCCCTATTCTGACGTCTTCCATGACTCTTCTTGATCTCATCGTGACACTGATTTGACTCAAAATGTCAAACCACGGTCCAAATGACATCAAGAAGAGTTATGGAAGACGTCAGAATAGGGGACCATTTTGACGTCATGCTGCGACAGCCAGTGCTCAAATTCCTCCTTGGGAATGTTGTTATCATTTTTCAAATTTACTATATCATTGTATTTTCTGTATTGAGTTAGGTTTGTTAGATTAGGTATGTTTCAAAATTATTTTAATTTAGGTTTGCGTTATTTTTTGGTGAAAAAGAAATTAAATGGTTATTTTGCATTTGGCCCCTTCAGCAAAACAGTAATATATGACCAAAGTAGCATTGCAGTCTTCAGTTAGTTTCACTTGGTCTTCACTTCACTTTAAGTGAATATTAAGTGAAGCTTAAGTGAAAACTAAGTAAAGTTGGCCTTTATAAAACTTGACTTCACTTTATCTTCACTTCATTTTCACTTTACATGATTAAATTTAAGTGAAGACAAAGTGAAGTGGAGCATGTGAATATTGTGGCAAAAAGTATGAAACCTGCACAAGCCAGTACATACAAAGATTTCTTATGAATTATTGATTGATTGAATATTATTCTCGGAGACATTATAGGACATCTCAGCCCTGCATGACGTGTCATAGCCTAGTTTAGATCATAATTTCCAGGCCCAGGCAACTGGGTATACTGTTTCCGGCTGCTTAAAGCTCGCGTACCCGATTGCCGCCAACATTACACATGAAAATTTTGAACCAAAATACACATCTGTTGGACCACTTATGAACACTTGAAAGGAAGATTTTTAATTTTAAACCACTTAAAATGTAAAACTTGTTGGTAAAATAAATCCCGGGGTATTAAGAAGGAGTATGACATTTAATAGAAAAACACAATTTTCTGTGCTAGCAGGAGGGGAAAGACAACACTGCGCACCAATGGAGGCCATATGTTTTGAAAAGTGTTCTGCTAGCAGCTTTACAGTGGAACTTGATTTCCTTCGATTTTCTAAAATTATTTGACTTGTCACACTGCCGAAAGACCACCCATGAGCGCTAGAGGGTTGACAATACGTATCTTATCACAAGAATGGATTGTCCATTTTCAAATTCCTACGAAAATTTCCTTGGGCCGATTCTTAACCTGCTTAGACAAATCACCCAGCACTATGCTTATTTTCTTCAGTTGTGTCAGTATTCCTGTAGTATGAAATCCTTTTTACCTCACTGGGAATTGTTTTCATTCAACAGTAATGTTCCTGTTGTGTGTGTTTTTTTTTTTTTTTCAATTACCTATAACTTTTTATAGTTGTAGCCTTCTTTCAAAACTATGTGGAATAACAGTCCGAAGTTTGTTTCCAAAACATAGACATAAATATTTCTTGATGGAACAATAATGAAGTATTGTAGACTGGCAAGGAATAGCATCATATAGATGTTGTAAATATTACTGCTACATCTATTTGTACATACATCTTTATTTAAATTATGCGCCCTCTCTGTACATTCTCATACCGACTACTTCTGACTGTCACTTGTCTGCGACTGCAGCGCCACCTGTTCGATACTGTGTTGATAAATAAAACTACTCGCGCACTTCGAGCCAGACCACTGCCAAACAACGTTGTCGTTCTTCTCCTTCGCTCCTGAACATCACACCAGATTGCTAAGTATTGGTTGGAACACGAACACGGAACAAACATAAATCTACAACAATAGAGAGTGCTGATGCAGTTTGGACATTAGCCATTAACTTCTCTGTGCTGAGCAGCCTTCAAGTCAGCAACTATCACAAGTGTCACCGAATCCTGCAAATCTCCACTTCACACTCTGTCCAGGTTTGTATGTCTGCTCACTGAATTTATTTGTCCTCATACAATGAAGTAACAACAACCTTGGCGAAAATATAAGTCAGATAATATTCTTTCTCATTTATTAT
The DNA here is from genome assembly GCF_000697945.3 of Frankliniella occidentalis. Classification (NCBI taxonomy): domain Eukaryota; kingdom Metazoa; phylum Arthropoda; class Insecta; order Thysanoptera; family Thripidae; genus Frankliniella; species Frankliniella occidentalis. The sequence goes on from NW_026267617.1 coordinate 55,944, forward strand.
GTTTTTATTTCCAGGCAAATATGTTGTTAATGCACAACTGGATGAGGAGCGGATTAGAAGAGGAATACATGTTGTTCAGTTTGGTGTCAAATTTCGTTTACAGATCAGGTAAGTTTACATCATACATACATACAACTAACTTCTTAAAATTTACAAGTATGGCTTTGTGCTTCTGAACATGCCTTTGTGTTGCAAGAACTTCTTTGGATAGCATGTTACATCACCTGAGAATTTTGTTTCACCAACTTGAAATTGATCTTATTTTATATGATGTTTTAGCCCAGACACTTGCGGTCAGAATCTACTAAAGCCCCCATGCACTCCAGCCGGGTTACTTCTGCCTGCTCCGACCCCTCAACTCACCAAGAAGGCATATTCCTGTATGTATATAAGGATATGATTACTGAATGTTTGATCTCTATTGTAACAACCAATTTCATATGACTCCTGTTTTGTCTGTTTACAGCACCTACTGGGCCCCCTACTTCATTGAAGAACATGGTGACAGTTCAGCATTTTATGAAGATGTTTGATGTTGAAAAATATGTGAATTTTAATTTTTCCAGTGAATTAAATTTTCTTTCTGAGCAAACGTAAAAATTCGGCTAGCAATATTTTCCCCGATCGTCTCCGATGTCTGTTCCGTATCATCCACATCTGATAACACAACACATTCAAATACCAGCGGTCTATTGGCAAGCAAAAAAAGTACCCGACGTATATTTCCCTCCGTATTTCCCTCTGGGCATCGATTTAGGTTGGCAGCAATCGGGTACGCGTGTGACGTCACGCGACTATAAGGATCCGAGATTTAACAGGCAGTTGCCTGGGCCTGATAATTTCTAATGACATACACCTCCCTTTCATCTCGAAGATCAAGAGACAGAGAGAAACTTCTCCGTTTTCTTCTCAACGATCAACAAAACATGCTGCAATGTTGTCTGCTAAACACAAGTGCACCAACATTCCCCGTAAAAGTTCTACTTCATGACAAGTGTTGTAATATTTCTAAAGATCTTTGTTTTAGACTCAGAATTAACTCCCTATTGCTCAAAACATTAAGTCCTTGCAAATTTCGTACTTTATATCCACCGCA
>NW_026267617.1:67524-69615 GCF_000697945.3 Frankliniella occidentalis
TTTTTTTGTTGTATTTCAGCGGTTTTAGAGGATTTATGCAATATTAGGAGACTCTTTTGACCAGTTCCAGCCAGTTCACTTCTGTCATTCATTGCAGCCTTGGTGGCTCGGGCACCTCCCTATGAGCACTGTGTTTGCCAGACTTGTTGACATCGTTCGGTCTTAAACTTTGGTTTAAACGCGAGCGAAGCGAGCAAGAAATTTTTTCGACATTTCATGACAAAAAGAGCGGTTGTAAGAGGGATTCGCTACCTTTTTTCTACCCTTTTTTGGTGTCGTTTCCTTTTCACTCCTATAATGTCAGCCACACTCTAAACGGGAAAAGACAATTGTAGATGTTTCAGGCACAATAGCGGATTCGTACCCACACTGTAAATTTCTACAAAGCAATAATGTAGTATAGGTATAGACAAATTTCTATCTAATGGAGATGTTCACAAGGAAACATTGAACGTAGATGACAAAAATGCTTCTCCCTTTTTAGAGTGCTGGGCGTCTGCTTGTGAACGCCTGATGTAACACCAAGGGCACCTATCGGCGGATGACACACCGGCGCTGCCGGAGGGTGCGCAGGCAGGCGGCCAGCGGCAAACGAGAACGATGACGTCCGCCGGTGGCAAATGGCGACTGCCCCCCCATACCCCCATACTTATACTCAAAGTCTCTCCTGTTTCTGCCTCCTCTCCTCTTTTCTCTCCTTCCTCCTCTTTCTCCTTCTCTCCTCTTTCTCCTTCTCTCCTCTCCTTCATCTTTCTCCCCCTCTCATGTACCTACCTTGTATAGATGTGTACCTGTGCGCGTGCATCGCTTGGACCATAGTTTGGGCGCCACTGCGCCGCCCCGCAGCCCGCGCCTCGCCGCCCCATGCTCAACGGCTGCCGCGTGGACAACGTGTACCGGGGCGGCGGCGGCTCCGGCGGCTCAGGCTCTGGCGGCGACACGAGCTGCGGCTCAGGGACGGGCTCGGACCGCTCGCACCTCAGCGAGGAGCAGAACACGCAGCTGCTGTTCGACAAGGAGCTGGACACGCTCAGCCAGGCGCTGGGCATGGGCCGGGCGCTGTCGTCGTCCTCGCCGCACCTTGCTCACTGTAATGAGTGACCCATAACATTGTCTTCCAATAGCAAAACTGTTTTGATACCAAACAATACATTTGGTTCTATTTCATTGACTTACGTCACATGTTGCAAAGAACTGTTCTATTAAAGTGACGCAAGTCTGACTTGCGTCACTTTTACTGATCAGCATCTGCCTTTTATTGACTTACGTCAGAATGTTCAACTAAGTTGTGGAGTTTCTATGGTCCCGATTTTCAATCTGAAAACATGTACATGTCCGGTGTGAGTTGTAGAATGATGTACAATGTTTAACGTAAGTCAGACTTACGTCACTTCTATGGAATGCCACAGATTTACGGCATGATCTGCAGGCCTGACCCTAAGATTCGCTTATCAAATGTACTCTGCAGGCACCCTCGGCAGCCCCTGGAAGGTTAGGCATACCGCACGTTCATGTGAAATTACTCTATAGACATGAAGGAAATACGACCTGGATAGATACAGGCCCTTCCGCCCCGGATTGGCCAAGTATAGCTCGTGAAAACGTCAAAAACGGACCATTTCAGTGTGTTTACCGCCTTTTTCGCTTTCTGGGAAACTTTGGAGCCACCCTGGCAGCCTATCGCGGGAGTATCTTGATTAAGCAAAGCACTACAAGTGTTTTGAGTTGTGAATGGCGAAAATCGGTCAATTTTTGAAGGAGTTATGATTTTTTAACTAAATTCAAACAATTTCAAAACTTTGGAGCAGTGGCGCATAGCTTAATTTTCCTAATTTAGGAAATCGCCGAGACACATATTTCTTTATTTTAAATAAGGAATCGATGAAGGGGCAGTGCGGAATTTTTTTAGAAACTTTAGTTAAAAGTGAAACGCTCTAGCGTATTGTACTTGCACGCTTCAGAGTCCGGGCGTATGCAGGAGACACGCCCGTGGCCGCCCCGCACGGCCCCGTGTCGTCTGGGACGCTGGAGGCACGCGCGTGTTGTCCAGGCACGCAGGCCCTGCCCGTCCACCTCGCCCCACCCCACCCC
>NW_026267617.1:69665-71148 GCF_000697945.3 Frankliniella occidentalis
GTGTTGTAGTGCTTGATATATCTTAGATTGATCAGGGATTGAAGTGATCTCTTTAGTAGTTCCAAGACGACTGACTTTATTGACGAATGGTCACATGGCAGGTTGACAGGTACAAGGTGACGTAACAGTCAGAGAAGGCCGTGAGGCAAAAGGCGTACCAACATAAGTATAATAGTTGACTATACAACATCTCCCCCTTTTGGTTTGAAATTATACAATAATTTGGGTGGAGTAGAATGACCGTATACTTTAAGAAATCTTGTACAAATACACAAGTATTTAAGTTGATGTTGGACCAATGCATCTTCCCCTTTTTTAAACAATTCTGAAAGAATTAATTAAAACAAAATAAAAGGAGAGAACTAGAGATGCACAATTGCTAGCATTTTGGAAGGAAGTTGTTGAAATTGTAGGATGGAAGACTAGCAAGCTGTCAAAATAAACTTCGGCTAGACATTGACAAGTAGTAAAGCAAATTAGGACTTTATCCTTGAAGAAAGTTTGACATTAAGAAACAAGGATGGTGAAAATGATACAATGCCAAATAACGTTCGATTTGAAAAGTACACAATAGAAAATGCTTGATGTCACATGAGAGAACAACATAATACGAATCAAGATCTAGTGTTGAACGAAACTTTTCAAAATGTTTACAAACATAGCACTGCATAAGAGTATCAAAGTAAATCTTGTTGAAAGAGATTTGTTGGTGCCAATGAAAAAATATTGTAATTAAACAAAGATTTGTGATTAGGATCTGTTCAAAACAAAATAACAAAATGCTATTCACTTGATGACAATGGTAAATCACAGTAAAGCAGAACCTTTAGAAAAAGGCAAATTGAATTTAAGGCAACCAAAACATAAAGAATTAAATCTCGACAAGATATGGACGAATAGTGTTTCACCACACACTTAAGAGATAGACATCGGATGTTAATGTCCAGAGGCCAGGAACTTTTCCTCTACTGTCTGGTTTCAAGAACTAACTCACCACACACACCCACACACACACTCAGCCTATGGAAGCAGATGTTAAAATAAATGTTAGAGGAATTTGAGCTTCATGCTGGCTTCAGGCTTGAGGATGGCATGCACCTCAGAGCGAAGGTCAGGAGGGGGGCATTTCAACCGAACGCCGTGTCCCTGAAGACCCTCGCATGTCGAAGACAACAGTGTTGCCCTCAACAGGAAGAATAAAAAGAGAGATGATTGATGATGTTGATGATGATCCCATGGAAGTTGAACTTGATGCTTCCAGGGATTTTGATGGCTCACTGGAGTCGACCCTTCTGACTGGACTTGATGATTGCCAGACGAAGTTGAACTGACACTTCAGTGGCTTGATGTTGATGGATTGATGCTTGATGTTGATGGATTTGATGATTGATCTTCGTCTTTGATGAGATTCGATGATCTTGATAGACTTGATAAAATTAAACGATGTTGATGGAGTTGATAAGATTTTGATCTTGATTAGATA
>NW_026267617.1:73611-75866 GCF_000697945.3 Frankliniella occidentalis
GCGCTGGCGCCCTGGCCCACAGCGCGCGGGCAGCACGAGCCGTCCGCCCGGCCGTGTGTCCGGCCGGTGAGGACGTGTCTTTGCAATTAGAGGCGCCCCTTTGGGGTTTATTTGCGTTCAGCGGCTCCTTTCCGACGGCGGCCGAGGGCGCGCTCGGGCCTGTGCGCGGGCTTGCTTTGTAAACCAGCACGTCACGAAATGTGACGAAAAAGGGGTGAAGAGAAGAGGAAAAAAAGCGGGTTGGGTGGAAGGTGTGTTCCGTGGCACCTTCTTACTTGAACTCAATTACAGGGCTGCTTCGCACCCCCTCGCCCCCCGCACCGCACCGCCCCCGAGTACCTCGCTGATGCGGCAGCAACAGCTTAGCGTGGCGGAGCGTGGTGGCGGAGCGTGTCGTGGCGTGGCACCTTGGCAGTCTGTTGTCTTACTTGTTGCACGAGGTCTTTTACACCCCCGTGCCCGTCAGGGTGCCCGCGGCGCAGGGCGAATGGCGAAGGGGGCACAGGGTGCTACGGGGGAGGAGCGAGCGAGCGAGCGAGTGCGTGCGCGAGATAAAGAGAGAGAGGGGGGGAGAGGGAGAGAGACAGCACGCGATGGCATGGAGCGAGCCGCTCTGCTCCGCGCTGCGCTCGGAGTGGGTGCGCCGTGGAGGCGGGCAGCTCGGCGACACGCCTGCGGAGCGCGCGGCCTACCCCTCGGGCGCCTGTCTCCCGCGGAGCGGACGAGCTGCTTGTCCTGTCCAGTGGAGCTCCTATCACTCTTGCTCGCTCGCCCCACGTTCACGTGCCTTTGTCGCACCATTGCTCCGCCCATCTCTCTCTTCCTCCCTCGCTCTCACCCTCTCTCCACCCCTCTCCCTCTGTCTCTCCCTATCTCTCCATCCCTCTCTCTCCGTTCCTCTCCCTGTCCCTCTCTCTCCGTCCCTCTCCGTCCCTCTCCGTCCCTCTCCCTCCCCTCACTCCTTCCCTCTCCCTCTCTCTCCCTCTCTCCCTCGCTCTCCCTCTCCCTCCCTGTATTCTCTCTCTGCTCTCGCGCCGCTCCCTCCACCAGATGCAGTGTGGCGCTCGATAGAGAGCCCCGTTGCGCAGGCGAAGCTTTTGTGTGTCATTTTGAAAGGGGCCTAACGGACCGCGTGGGATGCAGAGGGGGAGGAGCAGGTGACAGCACAGGACAGGGCCACTGTTCTGGTTTGTGTTGTGCTGCCCAAAGAGAGAGAAGGGGGGGGGAGAAAGATATTTCGTTTCTTTGCTTTCAGCGCCATAGTGGCCAGGGCGGGTGAGGGGACGGAGAGGGAAAGGGAGGGCGTGTCCCGCTCTCATCTTTAATTTCCCGTGTACTCTAATAAATGAGTGAGCAAGTCGCTCTTCTCTCTCTCTCTCTCTCTCTCTCTCTCTCTCTCTCTCTCTCTCTCCCTCTCCCTCTCTCCCTCTCTCCCTCTCTCTTTTGTCCCTTTTTCGTTCGTTTTGAGGCTGCAGCGACACATACGGCCGCGCCTGTTTTAATTAGAGGAACACTCTTCCAATATCATCATTAGCGCTGCCCGCACTGCTGTGATGAAAGATAAAAAGTTGTGGGGGGAAAAGAAATGCATAGCCAGACAGACAGAGCCCCCTGCCCTCAAATCTTTTGACCCAAAAGGTTTTGCATTAAAATATTGTCTGTATTGTTACTTACTAAACGGCACAAGACAATTTCACTAACTCAAATTTAAGTAGCTAGTGTCACCTTTACTTTTTAATGGAGGGTCCTTGAACAAATTTGTGGTAGAACGTTTACTTACAGTGTCGGAAAAAGAAAACAAAAATTTACGACCCACGCTCGTTGGAGGGGTTCTCGGGTTCTGGTGCGCCCTCAGGAACTAAAAGATTACACCCCTCCCCCCTCTGCAAATTCACTAAATGTCAAGAAGCTAATTGTTTTAAGTACCTATGCACTGTTCTCATATTGTTCTGAAGGCCGCAAGCTTCACTCCACTCCTCTCCTTACCTACTCGAAAACAACCTCTGATTACACCAACAAACCCTTTTCTGGAGAAGGTAGAAGGGGGTGGGGGTGAAGCGAGTTGTGTACAGAGTCGGAGGGTCGGTGTAGCTCTGGCCTTTGATCACAATGTTTGCATCCTGCCAGGTACCTCGCCACACAGGGACGGCCTGTGGCATGTGGCAAATGTAATATTCGTGGGCCACTTCTCTGTGGAACGTCATATTGTCTTAAACTTTTCTGGTCTATCGGATCTGAGCAGTTGGAGAGAGGAG
>NW_026267617.1:79189-81267 GCF_000697945.3 Frankliniella occidentalis
CCACATGCCCTACACGTCATCCTGATGTTTTAGTAGTTCTGACCCAAACCTCTGCGTAGCTGCAGGGAGGACAAAAAAAACTTATTGGGACCCACGGTGAGGGTCACGACGCACTGTGGGACAAAAAACGGTGACCCACGGTGTGGGTCACGACGCACTGAACGTGTTAAGTGCTCGGGAAGTCAAGATTTTTGTGAGTCGACCCAGCTTTTTGTCCTCTTTCGAACGGTGTAAGCGAAATTGTGATCGGACCAACCCAGCCCCTTCCACACTCACCCCCACCCCCTCGCAGGGGTGAATTTTGTGGTTCGTCAAATCGAGCTCGATATCCTCTGGGGTCGTCCCCTGTACACGGCCCAAAAATAAATAAAAAACTGGCCAGCTGGCCTGTAGCAAGGCAGTCGACGGATGATTTGAAAGCTGACACCAACAAAACGGAAATACCAACGGGCATCAATAAAAATTAGAAATCGGGAAATAAAAACAAAAATAAAACGTCGGGCCGGATTGGCTGGTGGGTCTACCTAGCAGCTAGCGGGTCTGGCGGTCTGGCTGGTGGGGCTAAAGGGAAATTTATCTTTAACAACGTCAATCGGTTTATATAAAATAGAAGGTCGAAATAGAAGGTCGATCGGCAACCATTTTATAAACTGAAACGCCAATCAGCCATCTTTATCAAAACTGAAAGGCCAATCAGCAATCTTCATCAAAACTCGAACAAGTGAATCAGCAATTTGTAACAAAGCTGTTACCTTTCAGAACAGACAGCCACTGTTTAAAGATCAGAAAATCAAAGGCAATTATAAAACGTCACGCGTGGTTGGCTGGGCGAAGCAGGCGGGGTGGGCGAGACTGGCGGGGTAGACGGGGCTTCAAGTATTTAGAAGTTCTACAGCGACTGCTTAAAAATATAATTCTGTAAATATACAATAAGGGGCTAATATTTTGCCAAAATTAGAAACATTTCAAATGAAACCTTGGATGCCAGATTAATAACATTTCAATAAAAATTTAGAAGCGAGAAGTCTAATTCGTTTCTTTGTGGTTAGTGGCGCGAGGCGAGATAATAATTTCCCTCAGACATTAACTGTGTATGTTTAGGCGCGGGGCCCCGCCGCGCTAGGGGCCCTTATGCTCAGGCGGGGCAGGGGCCATGTGCAGCGCTCTCGCTCTCTCTCGCTCTCGCTCTCCGGCCGGGGCCGGGCCCCTTCCTGCCTAAAAAGGAAAGACGGAGCAGGATAAAAGAAGGGGAAAGGGGAAATGAAGGTAAATGGCTGCGCTCTCGGCGCGTGCTGTGCGCCGCATGTCGCGGTCCACATACACACATCGGCGCCCCGACGCGATTGGAGTCACACATTTTATCCGTGTTGTGTTGGCCGCGCCCCGTCATATCGGGAGGGCCAGGCGGCACCCCCACGCGCGGCGCCCACCCCGCCAGCCAGTGACGGACTGGGGGGTCAGGGGCCCGGTCGGGGCCCCACTGTGGGTTGCCTACCTCACCGGAGTTTATCGAACCGAAGTTATAAAAGTTGCCTACCCACAAGGGGCAATTATTATAATTTTTCAATTTTTGTCATTTGGAAATTAAATTACACTGAATCTACCCAAAATAATGAAAAGATTGGCAAGGCAGTCCGCTTAAGCGAGTCTTTGTTGTTGAAACAGTCAATAAGGTTGGAAAGGTAAATGCTAAATTCGTGAGCGAAGCGAGCGAAATTTTTGAGCGATAAAAATTGTGAATTTTATATTAGTTTATTGCGAGAAACAATATAGGCCGATCCAGTGCATTAAACTCCTTTACAGATGCAGATGGACTTATGGCATTAGTAATATGCTATACTACTTTAAAGACAGTTCAGTCTGAGTCGAAGTAAAAAATGAAAACACAATGTATCAACTCGCGAGCGAAGCGAGCGCGAAGCCGGAGCGAAACCGTTGTATTTTGCATTTTGGATTAATTTTAGAAGGGTTCTTTCAGGTTACCTTCACTAATTTCTTATCATATTAGGGATCGTACGCAAACCACGTGACGCATTTTGGGGGAGGGAGGGGTCTGTGAAAACACCACTCACCACCAC
>NW_026267617.1:81317-81903 GCF_000697945.3 Frankliniella occidentalis
ATGCGACCGGAGCTACTTGTTTGTTTAGCGGATGCATTCGCTCATCGGGTTTCACTGGCGCAGTCGCAGGGCGTCCGCGTCTCATCAGCGTGGGGTATCGTGAAAGTAATCTGTTGCAGTTTTGCAATTTTTCACGTGCGGCCCAAAACCAGGCCTTTTTGCTTCTGCTGTCGCTCTGTCATGTCAAGTTGGCCCTTCTCTCTTCTCCTCTTGTGTTCTGTCCCGTGTGGTGTATGCCTTTCAGTTACACGCCCGCCTCACTCACAATGTGGTTTGAATCATTCTGCATGCGCTTGTTTTCTCTCTCTTGTGTGTTGTTTTTAGCCCGCCCTTCTGCTTTTAAAAATGCATTAAAGCGGGCTTATGCAACCGTTTTGATAATGTAGTACATATTATTATTTATACATTGGAAAAACACTTGTTTACATCAAAAAATCTACAGTACACTATACAGCAGCATGTCAACATGGACACTAGGGTTACGCAGCTGCGAGTGTTTCAGAGCTCTTCATAAGTGATTATTTTCTATTTGCCATGTGAAGAAATAATTTTATTTTCTTGACTATTTGATATTCTTGATACCCGG
>NW_026267617.1:86152-90991 GCF_000697945.3 Frankliniella occidentalis
GTTCCTATGCTGTGCTGCCGGGCCGCGGCGCTCGCCGGGCGGCTCCGGCGGCTCGGCGCGCGCATCTGTCTCTCTCGCACTCACTGTCGCAGCATAGGAGCCCAGCAGCGCGGTGTGGTTGTAGTTCTAGCGCAGCAGGATGGCCTCGGCAGGATGGTGATGTGACGTTTTTCTCGGTCGTTCTCTCAGAGTGAGGGGGCGGCGTCCACACAGCGCCGTGTTGCAAAAGCAGAATGGCAGTATAAATGACACAGTTTTGACAACAGTGGAGATGACCACGGATCCGGCAAGTGGAAATTTAACAGAAACTAAGCGGCCGAGACCATGACTAATCCGGTAGGAAGTCTTGCGGGGATCCGTAACGCCCTCTCTCTCTTCTAAACTGCCCTTTTCCTAACCCCTCACTAAGATGCGACCCCACTCATGGGAGCATGCTCCCTGCTCCCCTCAATGTTTCCTTCTGGAAACGATGTCCCTCAACTGGACTATACAATTCTACCTCAAGCTCCCTCCCACTAGAAGCTTTGCCCTCTCTCGCCAGAGGACGGTGTCTTTCCCCAATAGTCTTGCTAATAGCTGATAAGGCCATTACAACTATCAGCTGACCATCTATCTCCTCGCAATAATATTAATCGACTTAACCTATTCTTATCTATTAAAGGGGCCCTTTTGGATTTACCTTATCTTATTCTTATCTAACCCTTAACCATGCTGGAACTCACCAGCCCCGCGGGAGCGCTGATCAGGCGCTTACTCAAATTTTCGCGCGTCACTCTAGTCGTGCCCCGTCCATACATCTCAGGCAGGCTGCTCGGCTCCGACTTCGGCTATTCACACCGCCACTACGAGGGCCACCGATGACCCTTACATGGAGACCCGTCCATACATCGAAGGCAGGCTGCTCGTACCCCATGGTCGACTATTTTCCTACCGCCCCTGCGGAGGGTGCCGACTTCCCTAACGGAAACCCGTCCGGTACATTTCTTACCGGCTGCTCGTACCCCGTGGTTGACCTTCGACCCGCCAATCCGCGAGTCCGGGGTGCCAAACCGACCCCACCCTACTCCTCTACTCCTTACCTCCGGCGCCTCTGCGCCCGGACAGCCCACTAGTACTGTTTAACTAACAGCGTAGCCCCAGACAGACTACCTAGTGCCATCCCTCACTACTTCCACGAGGACGCCCCTGCGACCTCCCCGGCCACCCTCCACGGTGTTGGTGCCGGTCCGAGCCTCCCCGCCAGACACATTACCTCTGGAGCGGGTGCTCACTACTGCAGTTCTGGGAGACGCTCTTGATCGAGATCCCCCCGAGACGCCGTTCTGACGACGTCCACTGCAGCCCCGACAGCGTCGTCCTCGCTGGCTGGTGTAGTTCGGAGGCAGACGGTGCTCGTACGCTTCGTATCCGACCGCCGCCTCGAAGTCCACGTTTTGGCTGTCCTGCCGCAGCGCGGCCCGTTTCTTCCGGCGTTGTTACGTAGGTCGAATAAGAAGGAGAACCTCGACCCAGTGGTGCCCGACGAAGAACCAGACCAACGTTGCTTGGTGACAGCCGATCTCCACCATGGCGCAGGGTGCCTCCTCCGGTCGCTCACGAAGTGAGTATCTCTGCAAAAGAGACCCAGACGAGAAAGCAGTTTCCACGCCACGGGGTTGCAAAGTAGGTGCCGCCCCGTTGCCGGGCTCCCCCGAGATGCGCGCGGTTGCCAGCCGCACGAAGGTCAAGGGCGGTGACAGGGCGGATTAGACGACCGGTAGGGCCGCGGCCGCGACACTCCGCCGCGCCGCTCTCCCACTTCTGCCGCGCCGACGATCCAGGCCTCGGACGCACCGACCCCCAGCTCTAACTCTCTCCCCATGAGGAGGATAGCATGGCGATAGTCCCAGGTACGCAAATCAAAACCAAAGACCCTGATCTCTGCGCCGACGGAAACACCTCCAGGCTTCGGCCGGTCGTTGACACAATCAGTACATACCATGCTGCCCATCAAGCTGCCCAAGACTGCCGTTTACAAATCTTAAGCTGGTCCTCGTTGTCGTGTAGGACTCGGCGAGCACGGTCCACGTCGCCAGGCGAAGCTTCTTGTGGTGACTTCTGACTTGAAACTTCTTCAGACGACGTTCACTCTTCCCTCTTCGACCACCCGCGAAGCAGCCGACCCGCGCACACGCCGCACACAGACCGACACGTACGACACAACACGACACATCACACCCAACCAAGGGGTGAACATCTCGTGTATTCCTCTGTCCCGGGGTCCTGTATTACTTTGTATTACCTGATATTACTTGTATTCCGTGTATTACCTTGTATTACCATGTATTACCGTGTATTACCATGTATTACCATATATTACTTGCGCAATATTACGCAATATTACCTTGTATTACGTTGTAATACTTTATATTATTTGTATTACCATGTATTACCAAGTATTACTTGTATTACTTGTATTACTTGTATTACTTGTATTACTCGTAATACCTGTAATACCATGTATTACCAAGTATTACTTGTATTACTTGTATTACTTGTATTACTTGTATTACTCGTAATACCTGTAATACCTTGTAATACCTTGTAATACTTCGTACTTTGTAATATATCTTGTAATACATTGTAATACCTTGTAATACCTTATAATACTTGTAATACTTTGATATTATCTGTAATACTCGTAATTTTTGTATTACTCGTATTCCCAATATTACTTTGTAATATATTCATCTGTCCCCGGCTCAGCCGAGTTGTTCACCCCTCGCACCCAACCAAACCACGCACTCACCGCCGCTTCTTACACAGGGTAACTATCCCACTTTTGACACCAGTGAAGCGGACTGGTGCTTTTTCGGGTTTGGTTTCAAGGAGAGGGTGTGAATGATGCACGACAACTACTTCTCAGCATCATCATCGTCGTCACCGTCGTCGTCGTCGTCCATGCTGCCGCGTGTGTGCTCGCTACTGCTCGCTACCGTCCGTCCGCTACTCCGCGAGTGGCCCCGAGTCAAACTCGACTAGGGCTTATGTACCCATCAGCGGGGTGTGGAGGGGCCGACGGGGTGGCAATTCTGTCACCCCGCGGCCCTCCGCGCACTCGCTGACCTTGGGCCCTAGCCGAGCATACTCGCACCTCTCCCGGAACCACAGTCAGATAAAACACATACTTTCACACACCGGCTAACACCACGACGACTCCAACTCAGACTCAACTTTATTCAAACGGTTCACAACACTCCCGCGGGGCTTTTGGGGCTGGGCGGACGAGCTTCAACGTCGGCGGGGCGAGCCCCACGCGCCGGCCTGTGGAGCCCGGCTGAGGCGGGGCCGCGGCGCAGAGTAGGCCACCGGCTCCGGAGGGCTGGCGCGCGGGTCTGCCTATCCCCGGGACCGCAGGCGCACAGCCAGAGGGCCCTGGCGGGCTGGACTCACCTCTGCCGCTGCGCCCGACGAACCTCAGGTCGTTGAACTTGGCCACCTGGTTCTTCATGGGCCCGCAGTTGTTCCTCAGCTCGGCGCAGAAGTTCTCGTCGTTGCCGGCGCGCACGGTGACGGGCGTGCCGGGGTCGTCGGGATTCCTGGACACCACCATGTAGTTCGTTTTGGGGGATATCCGCAGTCCAAAACGCAGGGCGTTGTCCCGGACTCTTGTGCACAGGTCGACGAGGGCTTGTCTGGAGGAGGCCGCCACCGCCAGGTCGTCGGCGTAGGCCAGCAGGGCCGGCTCTTCCAACAGCTCCGGCCGCACCAGCAGGACGAAGAGAGGCCCCAGCGCGCCCTGCAACGCCAGGTTGAAGAGCATGGGCGCGAGGGGGTCACCCTGTTTTACCCCCGAGATGACCTCGAAGAACTCGGAGAGGTCGCCCCGGAAGCGGACAGCGCAGCTGGATCCTTCTTGCGACGACTTGATGATGTTGATGAGCTGCGTCGGCACACCGGCCCCGGCCAGGAAGTTGTAGAGGGAGGTCCGGTGCACGCAGTCGTAGGCCTTCGCGAAGTCGACGAACAGTAGGTAGGTGTCCCGCCCCGCCTCCCACCGGTGCTCCAGCAGTGTACGGAGCAGGACAATTTGGTCAGTGGTGGAGCGATTGGGGCGGAAGCCACACTGGTATTCACCGACCAGGCGGTTGGCGTAGGGGGCCAGCCGCCGGTGGATGAAGTAGGCGAACACCTTGTAGGCCACACACAGGAGGGCGATGCCGCGGTAGTTTGTGCATTGCGTGAGATCACCTTTCTTGGGCAGTGGCATCAGGATGGACTTCTTCCACTCAGTCGGCATGTCCCCTTCCTTGATTATGCGGACGATGATGTTCCTTAGGGCGACCGCGACCGGCCTACCGCCGTGCTGGAGGAGGGGGGCGGGGATGCCGTCCACCCCCGGCGCAGACTTCTTTTTCAGGCCACCGATGATGTCCAGGATTTCTTCGACGGAGGGGGGCTCGACTTCCCCTTCTTGCGCCTGTTCTGGGGCGGGGATCTCTTGGTCCACGTCAGGCCCCGGGACATTGAGGAGGTCCTTGAAGTGGTCTCGCCAGCGGGCGAGGACATCGGCGGGGTCCGACAGGAGTGAGCCGTCGGCGTCCTTGATGAGGCTGACGGAGTAACCGGAGCGCTGGCGTAGGGATTTGGCGAGTCGGAAGAAGGCCCCGGAGTCCTTACTCTTGTACGCAGCCTCCATCTCGTCCAGCTGATTGTGTAGGGCTGCTCTTTTCGCTCTTCGGCATGTGGTCTTCGCGTTGCGTTGCATGTCCAGGAAGCCGTTGTGCAGGTCCTGGTGGAACTCCTCCAGGAACTCGTCGTCCAGGGTCTCCATGAGGAGGTCGTGAGCGGCAGCGAGGG
>NW_026267617.1:100351-102105 GCF_000697945.3 Frankliniella occidentalis
TATAAAAAGGTATACTGACAAAGTAATACAGTTTTACCAAATGTAATACAATTACCTTTATACAGCTTTATACAATTGCTTGTATACCTCTGTATACAAACTTACTGTCGATGTTTTTTCACCCGGGTATTGAGATATTTCTAAGGTGATGTACTGATATTGTCTGCGACAATGGTTGTTTCTTTGAAATAGCGCAGAGATTTCTGCTGTGGCAGGTAAACATTGTAAGCGCCATTGGATGCTATGCACCACCCTGACCCACAACACGCGCGAGTCGGTTGGGTTGCCTTTCCTTCCACTGCCAGACTGAATCTATCGCCTCCGCGAAATTCGGCGGGTTATTTTGTAACTGTAAATAACATTCAATAATTAATTTACCCTAGCATGTAACATTTGCCCCCCCCCCCCTTCCCCTCTCCCCCGCTCGATTTAAAACTCTTCAAACCGGCCAGCATGACGGCGTGCCCTGTCATAGGTGAGGGTCCGCACTCAGCCCAAAGAGCTCTTTGACTCAGCCCCACTCGACGCCCTGCCGCTGCGCGAGGAGCGCCCGAGTCGGTGGCCTAGGTATATACGTCGTTGTTCACGCGTCGTGACCCGAGCGGCTCGCACATCCGCCTTTGTTGCGGGCCGCGATACCACTGTCGTGTAGATCCGTCTCTTTGTTTTTCATCAATTTGAAGGCTTTAGAATTTTTTTTCGATTTTTCGGTGACTACAGCGAGAAAGTATGGTTCTTAATTGATAGTATAGTGTAAAAATCTCAAAATCGCCAAAATGTTGGTTACGGCGTTTTTGAGCGACCGCTTTCTGATCCGTCGTTGTTCAGCGACCGCTTTCTGATCCGTCGTTGTTCAGCGACCGCTTTCTGATCCGTCGTTGTTCAGCGACCGCTTTCTGATCCGCCTTTGTTGCACGGATGCGTCGTCATGTCCTCGTTTCTCTTTCCTCTCCTCTGCTTTCCTCTCCTCTGCTTTCTCTCCTCTGCTCTCCTCTCTCCACTCCTCCAGTGGTCGCTCGCCGCTCTCCCCTGCCGCGCTCTCTCCCGCGAGACAGCCTTACTAGATTTGTATTTGTGTCCTTGAGCAGGTTCCCTGGTTCCCTGGCCTGGGCCCGGGCGAACTCCTCTGCGGAGTCCTGCAGTAAGTGAAGTTATGCGGCCATGTACGGTAAATATAATTATTCTAACGAGAATTTTTGGAAAGAAACAAAAACACGAAAAAAAAATAACAAATAATAACGGTCTGCGTCGTCCCTGCACGACATTGTGTCGCACCCAATTATTCTGCCGCAGCGGTGCGTCGCCGCCGTTTAATTTCACGGCTCCGGCGTCCATTAAAACGCGACATCATGCAGGGTCCAGCAGGTCATCATCCTGCGCCGGGCTCGGCCGCGCCGCGCGGCCCCCGCCCCGCGACCGATCGGAAAAGAGTTTGTCACAACACGGCAGCCATTTAATGCAGTTTGTTATTTCCAGTCCCCCCCTTTATTTGTTTTCGTCCCGTGCGGCGCGACTCGCGCCGTCGCGTCGTTGGTGAGATCGGCGGCGGCGGCGAGGGACGTCGAACGGGGGACGGGGGGGAGTGGAACTTGTCTAGCTCCGGTCGCTTCACCGCGCGCCGCGGGCCCGCGGGCGGGAGTGCGCGGCCTGCAGGGCTGGGAGGGGTACACAGAGAACTTTGCCTGTCGAGTCTCCGGGGAAATCTGAGCTGCCCGAGGGTGGGTACGCCGGGCGTGGTGGGGCGTGGCGGCCAG
>NW_026267617.1:102155-104579 GCF_000697945.3 Frankliniella occidentalis
ATCAAAAATCAAAAAAATCAAAAATAATCAAAAATCAAAAAATCATTGTACACATTTTGTTTGAGTGAGCCCCCCCTCGAGCGGCAGCCCTCTTGAGTATGGCTTCCTCGCAGTCGTCGTCGAACCAATGTTGGTGTTTGCTGGGCCCCACCCTGCCCAGCTTCTCCTCCGCCGCGGTGAGGATGGCGGAGCGGAGATGCTCCCACAGCTGGTCCAGGGTGGCGTCCTCTTCAGGCGGGTTGGTTTTCAGTAGCTCTGCTACCCGGTCTGCGAACTCTTTGGCTTTGTCCGCCTCGACCAGCCGCCCGACCGCGAAAGGCCGGTCAGTCTTCGCTGGGGGTGCCCTCGGCGCCCACCGCTTGTTGGGGTTGAGGGAGCAGACGGCCCGGACCATGAGGTGATCCGAGCCCACTTTGGCCTCGGGGACGGAGACCACCGAGCGGAAGGCAGATTTGAGGCGACCCGGCACCAGCACATGGTCAATCTGGTTCCGCGTTTTCCCGTCGTTCGAGAGCCATGTGATCTTCTTGCCACGGCTCCGCTTGTCCATGGTGGAGCGGATGACGAGGTCCTTGGACACCGCGAGGTCCAGGAGACGGCGGCCATTGTCGGTGAGCGGCTCGTCCGCCTTCCCCACCTTCGCGTTGAAGTCCCCCATGAGGATAGGGAAGGACCCCTCGGGAATGGAGTCGATCAGCGCGTCCAGGTCCGCGTAGAAGGCGTCCTTTTCTTCTTCGTCTCCGTCATTGGTGGGAGCGTAGGCTGAGATGATGGAGAAGTTTTGCGGGGTAGCGCGGATGTCGAGGCGGCAGACACGGTCGTTGGCAGGCTTGACAAAGGTGTTGACGGCGCCGAGCATGTCTGCGCGCACCATGAACCCCGTCCGCCCGTGGTATATCATGGAGTACCCAGGCTTGCGGACTTCATGAAGCTGGCTGCCCGGCCAGTGGATTTCTTGCAACGCAGCGATGTGGATGTCCTGCTCGTCGAGTTGGATGGCGAGCTGGTTCACCTCGCCCGCGGAGAGATAGTGGACGTTCCATGTGCCTAGATGTAGTGGCTTCCCTTGCAGAATGGACACCCGCTTGACAGCGGGCCCGATGATGGGGGTGTCTTGGGCGGCGGCGGCTGCGGCGGGCGCAGCAGCAGCATCGGGGGGCGTGGCAGGGGCGGCCGCGGCGGCGGGCGCGGCGGGCGCAGCAGGCGCAGCTGGGGCGACGAGCGCGGTGGACGCAGCAGGGGCGGCGGCAGCAGGGACGACGGGCGCAGTCGACGGGCCGGGCCTTCCCTCCGGACGTTGGGGCCCGGCGGCGGCCGACGAGGCGGAGGAGGTGGCGGTAGCGGCAGCGGTGGCTGGAGGCGGTTGTTGCGGTGGAGGTGGTAGCGGAGGCGGCAGCGCCGGGGCACGGGGTGGGGGGGCGGGCCCGAGGTGGAGAACGGACGCCACCGCCGACCCTAGGGCTGGTGGCCTTCCCTCTGCGAGGATGGAGATGGTGCGGGTTGCGTGGCCGGACAACGGGCTGATGGTGTAGACTGGGTGGTGCAGAGAGAGGACACGGACACTGGCCTGATGGAGATTGCAGACGGCACGTAGGACTTCGACACCGAACTGCCCAGCGGCGGCCCCGGATCTGAGGTTGAGGAGCCAGGCGCCTACGGCGATGGCAGGGTCGCGCTGCGGCTGACCCCCGTATTGTGGAGGGAGGTCCCTGGCGGCCGCCTCCTGAAGCGCAGGAAGGTAGAGGTGTCTCTGGGCGACGAGGTGGTCAGCGACCTCCCGGCGCAGGGCGTCGGTGTTGCTGGGGATGGGGATGGGGTGCACCCGCAGGGAGCACCCGGATAGCTGGTGCGCGAGGGCCTCGAACAGAGCGTTGCCGCGGCCTCGCGCGAAGACGAAGTAGCGGAGCTCGCCGAGCGGACACTGCCCCGACCGACTGTGTCGACTCCGGACCGTAGAGAGGAGGCTGACTGCCATGCCGCGCTTGACGGGCGCCCCGGGCGCGCTGATTGCAACGGGGCGGAGGGCGGCTAGAACGGACAACACGAGCGAAAGCCGGGCCTAGGCAACACGGGCGTTGCGACGTGAAGAGGGCGGCGACCCTGGCCCGACTGGTGCTGGTGCACGACCTGCAGGGGTGCGGGGGTGCTGAACAGCAGACGACGACGGCGAGCTGAGTGCGTGCCATGGTGGTCGGTGAGAAATCTGGAAACGCTGCCTATGGATCAAGTATTTTACGAGCCTGTCAAAAGAATGAAGTGGAGCAGAGCAGGGCGGGCGGCGTCGGATGTTGGCTACGGAGTAGGCCGGGCTGGAGCAGCGGGGTCGCTGGGGTAGTGAGTGCAGCGGGGGGAGGGGGGGCAGACACAACAACCCAAAGTGTGCAAGCCGCATGCACTTGACGCGAGAGGAGTCGGTGGAGATGG
>NW_026267617.1:113424-115556 GCF_000697945.3 Frankliniella occidentalis
TACGTGTGACTCGATGCATTTCTTCGGCTCGCTAATGAAGGCCCAATTCTTTTTCCTGCCAGGTGGTTGCCCCGCCCTCGTTATGACCGTTCGCCGGTGACGAGGTCAGGCTGGGCTCTAGGCGGCCCCAGCAGACCCGCGCCGCGGGCCGAACTAGAACGGGGAGAGGAGAGGGAGGGGGGCGGGGCGTTCGTTCCAGCACTTTAGCGGGATAAAAAGACGGAGGGGCGCTCTGCTCGGTGCAGCGAGGCAGGCGGGGGGCCCAGACACCAAGCAAAGTGCAGCAGGGAGTCCCGCACGGGCGGGGCTAGTGTGTGTGTGTGTGTGTGTGTGTGTGTGTGTGTGTGTGTGTCAGGAGAGGGAAGGGGGGGGGATGCCAAAAGCCCCATCGCCGTACGCGCTGGCGACGCGCCTGAAGGGAGTGAGACGAGCAGGCAAATGTGAGGAGGGGCGAAAAATAAACTTGCGCGACTTCATTCTCGCCATGCGCGCGCGCGCGCTCAAAGATGAAACGTTTTGGAGGAGAGAAGCATGAGAGTGAAGAAGAGCAGCAAGGCAAGGCAGGCAGGCAGGCGCGGGGGAGGCGAGTGACAGCATCAGATCGGAAAGTATATTTCTGCACGCCGAGTGATTTCATACGCGGCAGCGCCCCCCCCCTCCCCCCGCATAGGGGACGCCCTGCTCTCGACGTCGCAGCCCTATTGGCCCGGCCTGTCGTAGTTCAATTTCCGCTGTCAGTCCAGAAGAGAGTGGCGCGCGCTCTCCAGTCTGGTGTACCGCGCGCGAGAGTCTCTGTGCTAGTTACGCCCCTGCTGCATTCACCACACCGCCACCTCCCCGCCGGCCCGTCTGTCTGCGCGGTGGCGTGGCGTGGCGCCATGTAAACAATTGACGACAGGTAGGAGTGGGGAAGGGGGGTGGGGTGAACGAACGGAAGCTGAACAAACACTGAACAACCACTGGACAATGACTGAACAATCACTGGGCAACCACTGGACAATTAATGAACAATTTCGGAACAGCCACTGAACAATTCCTGAAACCACTGAACGAACGTCTGATCGACTGAACGAATGAACGGCGGCGACCCGTGTCGATGGCGGGCCCGCCCGGCCGCCCGCCCGCCCGGCCAAAGTACGTCCTGTATTCATAATTGTTGGCGGCGTACTCTGCAAGGAGAGTTTGCGGGCGAAGTCCCCCCTCCCCTCACCTTGTCTCATGACGCCTCGTGCCAGACGAGCAGGCGAGGAGGAGCAGCACATCACCTTCTGCCCAGTACGCAGGTCGCGCTGCTGCCGCGGCAGCAAGTTCGACGGAAAACTCGGAGTCACTCCGAAGTATTTCTTTACATATTTTTTGTCGTGCGCTTCTTGTTTTGAATTATTTTGACGAGTATGATTTGGCTGTGCTCGTGAGCGTCACGCCGGCTGCGTTCCTAGGTAGCGGCGCGGCACTTTTTCGCACGCACTTGGCGGGACGCGAACCCCGGATCGGTCTGGCTCTCTTTTTATTGGCCGTCTGGAAGCTCCCGGGCAGAACGCGGCGCTACCCGTCTGACAGCGTACCGGGTGGATCAGAGAACGCGCTGGAGTTTTTGCGGGTTTGCCTACTTGATCAGACTCACGTTGGGCAAACCCAATACTCCGCCGTGATGTTACGGTGTAAGTCTGGACGAGATGAGTAAAATTGAGTAGGAAATAAGGGATCATCCAGACAGTACGTCCGTCATGCGCCGTTACGAATATGCCAAGTTCAGCCTCTGCTATGCTGTGCAAGCTCCCATAGCGCCTAAGGGGTAGGCAACATCTCGCCTGCAGTGCATGCGTGTACTGCGGGGTGGCCTACCTCGAATCTGACAGGCGCTCAGCTCCCGTAATTTTTTACCGGATGAATCGCTGAGAAAAACGGACGTACTTTCTGGGCGATCCCCTAAGCGAGAAAAGCGCTCAATCCGGAATACTTTTGCAAGTGTATAACGTGTCTGTGTTGCACACTTGTGAGTGTGTATCGTCTGCATTTGACTGGTCGCCACATACACAATGACTCCGGTGATCACAGAGGGCCCGCACACAGGCGAGCTACAGGGAGTTCCTGTAAGCGAGTACCGCAGGGCCGGCCGTAGGACCTGTCTG
>NW_026267617.1:115606-117745 GCF_000697945.3 Frankliniella occidentalis
GGGGGGGCGGCAGGCTTGGAGTCAACGACGGGGTGGGCGCGAGGTGGAGCCTCGGCCGGCGCCTGCAACAAGAACGCTGGAGAAGTTGCAGAATGTGGCGGACAGAGCGAAAGGGTTGGTGACACGAAGAGGTGGGGGCGAGAGGCAATGCAGCTTGATTCGGACTTGAGGTCTTGAGAGCTTGCGGTGCTTGCGCGTGGGCAGGAGGGTGAGAGCTTGAGGCCGACGAGGTGTAGATAAGGGGCGTGACGCTGACCTGTGGAGAGAGGGCTGTGGGGAGAGAGCCTGGAAGAGATTGACCCGGCGGCCGTGCTCAGACCCGCGGCGGGTGGCGGCCCGATCGCAGGCCCAAGCTCGGTACCCGGGTTTATTAGTGCGCATTAGAGCTGCATGCATGGGAGGGAATAAAAATTTGAAATAAAGAAAGGGCTGTAACACTAAGATAAAAGCGGCGGAGACCAAGGGACAAAGCAGGCAGGGGAATAGGAACTGGGGATGGGGGAGATTTTATGGGTGGGAGCGGGACCGAGCCGGCGGCGACCCCCCTCCCCCCCTCCCCTCCCCGGGTCCGCCGCGCCGAGGGCCTGGACCGGGGGAGGGGCGGAGGGGCGGGCAGAGCGGAGCAGGTTAGGGTTGGCAGGGGTGAAAGGGAAGAGAGAGGCCTCACGCACACGTCAAGTCAAGTCAAACCAGGTACTCCTTGTGGTCCAGGCGGCGCGGAGACGGTCCAGCTGCGGGCGGTCTCCGACCTCGGCCAGCACATGTGTTGGGGGCGGGGCGGACCGCCCGGCTCGGGCCCGGGCGGCCGGCAGGGGCGGGCCTGGCGGGGGTCCGGCGGGGCGGGGGGACGACACATCCTCTCCTTGGCGACACTCACTTGCACTTTCACTGACACTCTCACTACACTGCACTACACTGAGGGTTGCTCCCTGAGCAGCCCAGCTAGTCCAGTCAACGAAGGCAAAAACCCGTATGAACCCAAAACAAATTGAACCAAAACGTTTTTTTGCAGAATCCGGTAGAATGGCTCCGTATGAACACGGTAAATTTTAGTTTACCGCGAAATTCGATCGGGAACCCCCTTTTTTTGAACACGAAGGGCGTAAGTGCAGTTCTCCGGTTTTCCGCTGATATCGCAGGTTGTTTTTGGCTTAGAGAGCTGGGAGAGGGCTTGAAACGTTCGGGAGAGACTACTGAACAAAATGTATACCCGCCCTTATTGATAAGTTTTCAAACAGCTACACTGTTAACGTTTTTTCAAAATGTCTGAAAAAAGTTGTGTAAAATCAATTTTTTTTTCTCTGTGATCCCGCAAGAAATGTGGAAAATGGTTCGACTAAATGTTGTAGCCTGGTCTTTTAGCTTTCAAATACCGTGTCGATCATCTTTCTGCCTCTATTAGTCTCCGAACAGCGCGACCTAGAGTGCGCGCCGGGCGAAACGGCCCGCGCGGCCCCATAAGAAATGCATGGGCCCGGCGGACCGGCCGCCGGACGAAAAATGAAGGTGAAAAGTGAAAGGTGTCCGATTGCGCTGAAATTTACACCGCTTAGTAGTACCATAGAGGCGCACGTTATACATTTTTCTCAACTCCCTGCGAATTTTTTTGTACGAGTTATGGACAAAAAACCGGTTTTGCGACTTACGACTGTTCAAAGTGCCTCAACTTTGGTTCAAATTTGGCAAACAAAAATTTCACCCCCCCTACCCCCTATCCGAAAGTGTACCACTCAACACAAAAGTGTTCGTTTCGAATTTTCTCCCAAAACCACCGCTCTGAATTTTTTTTCCCTTGATTTCCAGAGTAGATCAGCTTTGTGCTTTTTCAATTAAATGGTCGTGTGAGGAGCAGCCGCCGAGCAGCAAAGATAGTAACTACACCAAAAACTTCTTCAAAACCTCACCTATCCGTCGCTGTTCCCGGCTCCGCTGTCGGTTGAACGGTTGCCGAGCAGCAGCGTTAAATGTTAGGGCGTGCAGCGCGCCGCGGTGCCGGGTTCCTACGCTTTGCTGCCGGGCTGGAGCGGCTCGCCGCGCGGCTCCGACGGCCGGGCAGGCGCATCTGTCTCTCTCGCACTCACTGGCGCAGCATAGGAACTCGGCACCGCGGCACGCTGCACGCCCTAACATTTAACGCTG
>NW_026267617.1:127355-128941 GCF_000697945.3 Frankliniella occidentalis
CGCGGCACGCACTGCTCACTTCTTTTAGCAGGCTGACATTTCAGCCGAATGGAGAGCTCTCTTCTCTCGCTTGAGCTTTGGGCGGGACGCGCCGCGCCTGGCGCACGTGCCTCGCACGTGGCCTGGCCCCGCCGAGCGCCGAATCGAATCATATCGCCTCTGCCGCGGCCCGGGGCACGTCTGTCGGGAGCTCTATGGGGGGCGTGAGAACCTCCCCACCGCCGCCGCAGCCGCCGCCCTGCTCGCATGCCACCGACAGCGGCTCGAGCAGTTCCTTCGCCTCTATATAGACGTAACAGCGTGACAGGGTGGCCGAGGAATCGGCCAACCTTTAATTTTCGCGTACAATGGATATTTCTAAATATGGTTCATCATATTGTTGAATGTGAGATAAGTTCTCATAGAAATGTTGCCAAATCGTCTAATATGAATATTGTTGAATATCGAACCGATGTTTGCCACTTGCACACTGGGACTTGATATTCAAAGTTGTTGACCCCTCGAGGTTGGCACACCAGAAGACGCACCGGGTGATTCAGAGAAGACGCAGGTGCGGGCGGGTTTGCCTACCCAAGGGGCTATGGCGCCTTACGGGCAGAGCGGGTAGGCAAACCCGATCGCCCCTGCGTCTTCTCTGAATCACCCGGTACGTACTCTACTCTGGATAGTGGGGGCCCGAGGACATGCAAACTCAACTTCTTCTTTTTTTTGGGGGGGGGGGGGGGGATTTTTGGCTGCCATAAATACAGGGTATGAATAGGATAACTCACATTTCAAATTGAATTTCAAATTTAAATGATCCTGGTATCATTTCCTTTTACATTAGCTGTGAACGATATTCTAAGACCACGTTGTCCCCCATGATGCTACACCTCTAGGATGCTCTACAGGCGGGCGCCCTAACGCCCTGCTCAGCCGACGCGAATGAGTGGCCCGCTTTTTATTTTTTCCCCGCGGGTCGGCGGCGGGCGTGGCGGGGCCGGACTGGGTGGCTTGTAATTAGTCGGGTCGGTCGCTAATATCGACGGGGTTTCTCATCCGCAGCCGCAGCGCGGTAGGAAGGAGAGGGAGAGAGAGAGAGAGAGAGAGAGAGAGAGAGAGAGAGAACTGCCATAGGCTAGGGAGGATGCGGTGTGTCACGTGTTAACTAGTGTTACACCGGCACGGGTTCCGGCACTGCTTTGGAATGTTTAGAGGCGGCCCTCTGATTCAACCACTTTGTGCGTAAATCACAACACAGTGTGGTTACGGTCAGGATCTGCAACTATTGTTTAGAAATCCCTTTCTCACTAAAACTTTAAAGTTAAAATAGATGTTAATGCCGGTTACTCCAAAGACGTCACGCTCTTTTCCAGTTGCGTAGTTGCGTGCTTGCGCGCGAGCGTGTGTGCGTGTGTGTATTTATACATGCACGTATGTGTGTGTGCGTGTGTGCGTGCGTGTATATGTGTGTTTCTGCCTTGTGTTTTTACTAATTTATGCGTCCAAAAGCGCAGTGGCGCCCACAATTTTCCTGTGTACCCGTGCAAACCACTCTGTGTACCTACCTTTTGGGCGCAAAATGTACCTACATAGCAGAGCCCTAT
>NW_026267618.1:0-2726 GCF_000697945.3 Frankliniella occidentalis
AGCCGAGCCGGCCCGAAGGGGTAGTTTTCCAAAAAATCCGCGAGGAGCGCTAGTGATGCGTGCCGAGCGGCGCCGGGCCCGAGCAGCTTCGGGACTACTTCGGCACAGCTTCGGTAGAGCCGAGGGGTAGTTTTCCGAAAACCCGCTAGGAGCGGTAGTGATACGAGCCGAGCGCCGCCGGGCCCGAGCACGGTCGGCCCACTTCGCCAGAGCCGAGCCGGTCCGAAGGGTAGTTTCCCAAAAACCCGCGAGGAGCGCTAATGATACGAGCCGAGCGCCGCCAGGACCGAGCAGAGCCGCGCTACTCCGCCGGAGCCGAGCCGGTCCGAACGGGTAGTTTTCCAAAAACCCACGAGGAGCGCTAGTGATACGAGCCGAGCGTCGCCGGGACCGAGCACGGTCGGGCCACTTCGTCGGAGCCGAGCCGCCCCCCGAACAGGGCGTGCGGTAGCTGCTCACGAGTGGTAGTTCACCAAACAGTCACCAGCGCTAGTGGGCAAAGAAGGGTGGGGGTGGGTGTGTGAGGGTGTGACCTTAGCGCACGACGTCTGACACTCCAGTCTGTGCGCCTTCAGCGCACCGGAGAGACCATGCCTGCATCGCAGGTCTCTCACTCTACCGCCAGCGCCCTCAGCGCCGCGGAACTTCTAAGTCTGCTCTCAGAGCATCTCCCACGCTTTGCCGCCGGCACCCTCAGTGCGGCGGCTATCTTAGATTCATTTGAGCGTCTCATAGACGCTGTGGTCCAGGGCGGTATCGTGGTGAACCGCTCTGAGACTTTAGATGCTTTCATACTTGAAGGAGATGCTCTTTACATGGAGCGTCTCCAGGGGCGTGACCCTCCCCAGCAGTACAATCTCGCCCTGAGAATGCTGGGGATGGGGGTGGAGACCCGTCGAGCTCGTGCTCGTCGTCTGGAGGCCGAGGTGCGAGACACCCCTCCAGACGGCGGTGCGGGACGGGCGTCTCCGCCGCCACGCACCCCCTCACCACGCGCTGCCCCCTCCTCTGAGGAGCAGCGCACCCCTCCTCCCCGCGCCCCCTCCCCTCAGGAGGCACGGCGCGCGCCGCCACCCCTGTGGCGGCCGTGGCAAAATGACAAAGACAATGAATTGCCCGTCATTGAAATTCAATCGACGAGCCAGAGAGAACTCAAAAATTTCAAAATGACAGTCCGTGAAGAGACTGTACAAATTAAAGGAGTTGTGAAGGATATTTTGACCCAAGAAAGTATGGAGGGCTTTCTTCAAACTATCTTAGACCGCCAAATCGAGGCGCTCAAAGCGGCGCCCGACGACCGCTGTTTTATTGAAGTAGATTCTAGCGAGCACACGGACCGCCCTGTGTTTCTCGGCCTAAGACGCATAGACCAACTTGCTCCAGACGTCATCTTGAGCCAGGTTGTGCGGACGCTCAACTCAAATCAGAATTTTCTGATTGATGGAAAACTGCGGTTTAAGATGCTCCACATCCCTGTGACCCGCCCCGGCGGTAAGCCCGATAGGAGGCCCTGTGAGACGGTCGAGGCATGGCTGCTCCGTTACGGCCCCAAGTCAGGTGCTATTTTCACCCCGAAAAATAACGATAACATGTGTCTAGCCCGCTGTCTCGTCATTGGTACCATGTACAAAAATATTTCCCACGCTCTGCTGTGTCACCACAAGAAACCTACCTCTACGTTCCAAACAAGCAAGGCTTTGGAGCTGTGTGCTGAGGCTGGTGTGGACCCCCAGACCCCTTGTGGTATGGGTGAGGTAGAGAAATTCCAAAAAGTGTTGGAAAATTACCGCCTCGTTGTCTTTTTAGACAGGCGCGGTAAGGAACGCTCTTTCACGGGCCCTAAGTCCACTGTGGAGCAACCCCGTAGAAATCTTTGTTTATTTCTACATGAAGGGCACTTCCACGCCATTCTTAAACCGGCGGCAGCCTTCGGCGCGTCGTACTTTTGTGAGGACTGTCTGCAGGGATACTCCCACAAAACTGAGCACCACTGCCCCGGCTCCTGCTGGCGGTGCGGAGGGCCTGAGGACCACCCTCTGGACGGGGGTAAATACATAGATTGCAACCTCTGCAATCGTTTCTTTGCTTCTCAAGAGTGTTTTGATTTCCATAAGACCGCCAAGATCCACGCCCACGGCGCTACTACTTGCCTTGTAAAAAAGTTTTGTAAGACGTGTAACAGTGTATATAGCTTGAATGGTCGTGGCAAGAGGAAACGTACACACCATGTGTGTAACTCTTATTATTGTAAATATTGTAAAGATATTGTTGTGGAGTTTCCCAACAGACCCCACAGGTGCTACATTCTCCCTTGGGAGGAGCAGCCCCTGTGTGCAAAAACTGATTACCTGAGAGTCTACGCAGATTGCGAAACTACTCAATTTGAGGTCTACCAAGACAAAAATAATTGGTTTGAACATAAAGTAAATTATCTTGTGTGTCAAGTTGTGTGTGAACTTTGTGAGAAAGACGAAGGTGACTTCATCACCTGTCCTAATCACGGTGAACGCACCAAAGTATTTCATGCACTTGACGATGTCGAAAAAAATCCCGTCACGGATTTTTTAAATTTCCTAGAGGAATTATCGTCTCAACAGCCTGCTTTCGAGGAAAAGACTAAAAGGCATATCGCCATTTGGTCCCACAATGCCTCAGGCTTTGACAACCATCTGTACCTCCAAGAGATGGCCGCCCGTGGCAAAATACCCACTTTGATCTGTAAAGGG
>NW_026267618.1:3213-6660 GCF_000697945.3 Frankliniella occidentalis
GCCGGCCCGCGGGGAGGGAGGGGAGAGGAGGGGACCGCGAGCTGCACCCTGGACCGTGGTTGGCAACCGAAGGTTGCGGCTGGCCAATGAAATCACGGCAAGCGCTGTGCGCACGCGCACGCAGCGCCCGGCCGAGCGAGCTAGCCGAGCGCCGAGCCGGGCAGAGCCGAGGGTAGTTTTCCAAAAACCCGTAAGGAGCGCTAGTGATACGAGCCGAGCGCGGTCGGGACCACGCCGGCAGAGCCGAGCCGGCCCGAAGGGGTAGTTTTCCACAAAATCCGCGAGGAGCGCTAGTGATACGAGCCGAGCGCCGCCGGGCCCGATCAGCTTCGGGACTACTTCGGCACAGCTTCGGTAGAGCCAAGGGTAGTTTTCCGAAAACCCGCTAGGAGCGGTAGTGATACGTGCCGAGCGCCGCCGGGCCCGAGCACGGTCGGGCCACTTCGTCAGAGCCGAGCCGCCCCGAAGGGTAGTTTTCCAAAAATCCGCGAGGAGCGCTAGTGATACGAGCCGAGCACCGCCGGGTCCGAGCATAGCCGGGCCACTTCGTCAGAGCCGAGCCGGCCCAAAGGGTAGTTTTCCAAAAATCCGCGAGGAGCGCTAGTGATACGAGCCGAGCGCGGGCGCGCCCGAGCACGGTCGGCCCACTTCGTCGGAGCCGCGCCGGGCCGAAGGGGCAGGCGGTAGCTGCTCACAAGGGGTAGTTCACTAAACAGCCACCAGCGCTAGTGGGCAAAGACGGGTGGGGGTGGGTGTGTGAGGGTGTGACCTTAGCGCACGACGTCTGACACTCCAGTCTGTGCGCCTTCAGCGTACGGGAGAGACCATGCCTGCATCGCAGGTCTCTCACTCTACCGCCAGCGCCCTCAGCGCTGCGGATCTATTGACTCTGCTCTCCGAGCATCTCCCACGCTTTGCCGCCGGCACCCTCAGTGCGGCGGCTATCTTAGATTCATTTGAGCGTCTCATAGACGCTGTGGTCCAGGGCGGTATCGTGGTGAACCGCTCTGAGACTTTAGATGCTTTCATACTTGAAGGAGATGCTCTTTACATGGAGCGTCTCCAGGGGCGTGACCCTCCCCAGCAGTACAATCTCGCCCTGAGAATGCTGGGGATGGGGGTGGAGACCCGTCGAGCTCGCGCTCGTCGTCAGGAGGCCGAGGTGCGAGACACCCCTCCAGACGGCGGTGCGGGACGGGCGTCTCCGCCGCCACGCACCCCCTCACCACGCGCTGCCCCCTCCTCTGAGGAGCAGCGCACCCCTCCTCCCCGCGCCCCCTCCCCTCAGGAGGCACGGCGCGCGCCGCCACCCCTGTGGCGGCCGTGGCAAAATGACAAAGACAATGAATTGCCCGTCATTGAAATTCAATCGACGAGCCAGAGAGAACTCAAAAATTTCAAAATGACAGTCCGTGAAGAGACTGTACAAATTAAAGGAGTTGTGAAGGATATTTTGACCCAAGAAAGTATGGAGGGCTTTCTTCAAACTATCTTAGACCGCCAAATCGAGGCGCTCAAAGCGGCGCCCGACGACCGCTGTTTTATTGAAGTAGATTCTAGCGAGCACACGGACCGCCCTGTGTTTCTCGGCCTAAGACGCATAGACCAACTTGCTCCAGACGTCATCTTGAGCCAGGTTGTGCGGACGCTCAACTCAAATCAGAATTTTCTGATTGATGGAAAACTGCGGTTTAAGATGCTCCACATCCCTGTGACCCGCCCCGGCGGTAAGCCCGATAGGAGGCCCTGTGAGACGGTCGAGGCATGGCTGCTCCGTTACGGCCCCAAGTCAGGTGCTATTTTCACCCCGAAAAATAACGATAACATGTGTCTAGCCCGCTGTCTCGTCATTGGTACCATGTACAAAAATATTTCCCACGCTCTGCTGTGTCACCACAAGAAACCTACCTCTACGTTCCAAACAAGCAAGGCTTTGGAGCTGTGTGCTGAGGCTGGTGTGGACCCCCAGACCCCTTGTGGTATGGGTGAGGTAGAGAAATTCCAAAAAGTGTTGGAAAATTACCGCCTCGTTGTCTTTTTAGACAGGCGCGGTAAGGAACGCTCTTTCACGGGCCCTAAGTCCACTGTGGAGCAACCCCGTAGAAATCTTTGTTTATTTCTACATGAAGGGCACTTCCACGCCATTCTTAAACCGGCGGCAGCCTTCGGCGCGTCGTACTTTTGTGAGGACTGTCTGCAGGGATACTCCCACAAAACTGAGCACCACTGCCCCGGCTCCTGCTGGCGGTGCGGAGGGCCTGAGGACCACCCTCTGGACGGGGGTAAATACATAGATTGCAACCTCTGCAATCGTTTCTTTGCTTCTCAAGAGTGTTTTGATTTCCATAAGACCGCCAAGATCCACGCCCACGGCGCTACTACTTGCCTTGTAAAAAAGTTTTGTAAGACGTGTAACAGTGTATATAGCTTGAATGGTCGTGGCAAGAGGAAACGTACACACCATGTGTGTAACTCTTATTATTGTAAATATTGTAAAGATATTGTTGTGGAGTTTCCCAACAAACCCCACAGGTGCTACATTCTCCCTTGGGAGGAGCAGCCCCTGTGTGCAAAAACTGATTACCTGAGAGTCTACGCAGATTGCGAAACTACTCAATTTGAGGTCTACCAAGACAAAAATAATTGGTTTGAACATAAAGTAAATTATCTTGTGTGTCAAGTTGTGTGTGAACTTTGTGAGAAAGACGAAGGTGACTTCATCACCTGTCCTAATCACGGTGAACGCACCAAAGTATTTCATGCACTTGACGATGTCGAAAAAAATCCCGTCACGGATTTTTTAAATTTCCTAGAGGAATTATCGTCTCAACAGCCTGCTTTCGAGGAAAAGACTAAAAGGCATATCGCCATTTGGTCCCACAATGCCTCAGGCTTTGACAACCATCTGTACCTCCAAGAGATGGCCGCCCGTGGCAAAATACCCACTTTGATCTGTAAAGGGCTGAGAATTTTGGGTATGAACTACGGGTCTTGGGTGTTCAAGGACTCGTGCCTCTTTCTCGGCACCAAGCTGAGCAACCTGCCTGGCTGCTTCGGTATCGAAGGAGTGAAAAAATTTGATTTTCCTTACATGTTCAACCGGCCTGAACATTATTCTTACGTGGGTCCTATACCCGCTAAAGAGTTCTACAGCATCGGTAAGATGTCTGTTAAAGATGCCGAAACATTTGAGCGGTGGCATACCGAACAGCTCCAAGCCGGTGTCATTTTTAATTTTAGAGAGGAAATTAAAGAGTACACAATAAATGACGTCAGAATTTTACGGTTGGCGTGCGAAAAGTTTCGCACTGATTTCATTCAGGAGGCAGGCTTTGACTGCCTGCACCACTGTCTCACTCTAAGCAGCACCACGTTCTGCATTTTCAGGCGTGATTTTATGCGCCCTCATACCATGGGCATTATTCCACGCCCTGGTTTTTACAGAGG
>NW_026267618.1:6710-7807 GCF_000697945.3 Frankliniella occidentalis
CTTAGTGATAGTTTTTTTGGCCGTAATAACATGCAGGAATTTTGCTCGCTATATTTCATTCCTGGTCCGGCCGGTTTTTTGTCTTTGTCACCGGCCGCGTGGCTCGGTGTCCGGTTACATCCCGTCCAGTCGCGGCTCACCGCCGCACAGTGGCGAATATTGCTGAATTGGCGGAATGGCCGCCGGTCAGGTGCAGTCGCACCCACCAGCCTTTGCTCGGTTACGGATGTGACGCCATCTTGGGCAGTGCCAGGGCTGCCAACTGCCGTCACTACATGTCGTACCGATTAAAACCGTGGTATTTTTTAAAAAAAGAAAGCCAAATTCATTCTTTACTGTTTCAACCTTAGCAAAATTTCAATTTAGGACTCGGTTGGTTTTGTTTACTTGCTATTACTGCAAATATTGTTTGCAGTGCGGCATGAATAGATCACTAGGTGTGTACACTTGCAAGTGTGCTGTGGTCTTAACATTTAAACCTTGGTTCGAATTCCGTCACGGCGGTTTATAAGCATACCCCCCCCCCCCCCTTCCTTCTCATCTTCTCCTTCGCGCCGTCGCAAGTCGCCTGCGCTCTCGGAGTTAACAAGCTAGCTTGTCCTGTCGACTCAGCACTGTTTCCGAGCCGGTTACTGGGGCAGCAGAGGTCATCAGCTGCTGAGGCTAGGATTGGGAATAGAATTAGGAAAAAATTAGGGATAAGACTAGGATAAACTTAGGCATTAATCTCATTAGCTTCTTAGTCTCTACGCCAATTGACGTCTAAAAAGAAAACAATCCACTCATTCTATTTTCTTTCCTTCTGTCTTCTACTTTTTTATTTTTCCTCCTCCCTTTAATTTCCGCCTCTGCCGAACCATCGAGTGCCACTTACACACGGTTTTCCGCGCGCCGCGCTCGGGTCACCGGCTAAGCCTGGAACATATGTACCTCTGAATTGAGTAGGGGGTGCAGGCTCCGAGCTTCGCACAGCCGTGTGCAAGCCTGTATTGGCGACGCGCCGCCCGTAGCGCCACTCTTCTCAGTCACCGGCGCCGCTCTTCAGAGTCGCAGCCGCTCGTCCGCTCTGCGCCGTCCTGCGCCGCCCTGAGCGCCGC
>NW_026267618.1:8972-15037 GCF_000697945.3 Frankliniella occidentalis
CGCGCTGCATTCGCGACAGCGCGGGGTGCTACCCGATCCAGCCCGGGACGGCTCGATCGGCGCACGACACGTCAGACGTGCCTCGGTCCTTGGCCTGAGAACATCAGCCTAAATAGTAAGTACTTGGTGGTCGGCCCTAAGAACTGAATATCTTTGCACTTCATTTCTTACACCCTTCAACCATCGTGCTACACCCTGCATAGCGTGTCGGTGTGTGGTTTACCCATTTCGGTCTTAGTCAATACCCGCCCGGCATGACACTATACTGCGCGTAATTTTTGGGTGCCAGCGACTAAGGCGATCTCTCACAGAACACCTAGATTTTACTGTGTACGTGTGGGCGGATTGCCTAATCGCTCGGTCCGCAAGGCGCCACGGTCAAGCGCGATGTTGTCGCCCGCACGCACGCACGCTTTGCGGTACAGCATAACTGCAGAAGTGCACGCGGGTTGAGTCAGCCTCTGAATAATATAGCAAACGGTGTCAAACGATGCCGTGGTCGTGTATAGCTTTGGTAGTCATTTCGCACCGGAACGCTGACATATTTGAATCGATACAACTATCAGGATGTAAGTTATTTTAAAAACCGACTATATGCGGCAATATTTCAAAGGGTGATAAATAAACTCGCCAGTTCTGTATCAGTCCATACATTCCTTTATTAATATCATCACACTTCCTTATTACAGTAACGTCTACATCAAAACACACTTAGGTGAAAGAATGGCATACTCGTTTTAGAGTATTTTTTCCTTATTTACACACTCTTCATCAAACTTATCACAGCTGAAATACGAAAGTTCTAGGGGAGGAGGATCGTACGGTGATGGCTGTCGCGTCTTTGGTTTTGTGCTCGACCCTCCTTTTTATCTTTGTTCGTCGCTCCTGTCTGGTTTAGTTCAGCTACTGCCGTGCACGATAATCTGTCTTGACCACATCCTTTTTCCACGGCCAGCAACGTGCATATTGAATTAATATGTTCAGAGGGGCTGTGCATCTTGAAGGTATGAAAACCCCGCAAAGCGTGGCCACATAGTGATCACGCCGCTCTGAACGTGTTAAGGGAAGAAACATTACTTTCGCCCTCAAAATGCCCAACATCCCTTGACAATCAAAACTGCTGTATTGTGAGAAAGTGAAGGGCTGGTGGTGGATTGTGATCTTTGTACTTGCATTAAAAGTTAAATAAATAAATAATCTAAAATCTTGGAGGAGGATGTTCACGATGCCGCCTCCATGGTCTCCACCGTCACTCCAGCCGCCTCCGACATCTGTCGGAATACCGAGTTGGCGTCGCCGAGGAGCTTGGCCGGCGTGTCGAACTCGATGACCTGCAAGCAGACACCAGCGAGTCAGTCAGCCTGTGGGGCTGGGATAGGCCACCCGCTCAACCCACGCGTACGGCGCTTGCCGAACCGGTCGGGGGACTAGCAGGACACTTGGACACATGGCCCGGGACAGTGTGTCCTGCCTTACCTTGCCGGCGTCCATGACCATGACGCGGTCGTAGGTGGCGACGGTGTGTAGCCTGTGGGCGATGGTCAGGACCGTGCAGTCGTGGAAAGCCTCGCGGATGGTGCGCTGGATAAGGAAGTCGGTCTCCACGTCCACGGACGCGGTGGCCTCGTCCAAGAGGAGGATCTGAGGGAAGACGAGGAGGTTGTCGTTTCAGGTTTGGTCTAGCAACCCTCCCCCCCCCCCCCAGCTCGCCTCACAACCCTCTCTCACCTTGTTTCGCCTGAGGACGGCACGGGCCAGGCAGATGAGTTGCTTCTCTCCCACGGACAAGTTCTGTCCGCCGCCGCTGATGAGAGTGAGCAGCTGCTTCTCCTCGCGGGCCACCTTCTCCTTGACGTGCGACTTCTCCAGCGCCTCCCAGATCTGCTCGTCCGAGAAGTCCTCGAACGGGTCGAGGTTGAATCTGGAAAGAGACGAAAACGGCTCGTTTGTGTTTCGTCCCAGCCAGAAATCGACGCATCCGTGCATCAAAGGCGGATCAGAAAGCGGTCGCTGAACAACGACGGATCAGAAAGCGATCGCTGAACAACGACGGATCAGAAAACGGTCGCTGAACAACGACGGATCTGTTTTTTGCTGATCTCTGCATAGTTGACTTTGAATGCCTCTTACTCTCCTTAGAGATATCGCATCGTGTTGGTTGCTGTCTCTGTTTATTCACGAGATGGTGACAATTAAAATGGTGTTTTACTGAAAACGATACAACGTCTCTGCGATGAGTGAGAGGCCTCCAAAGTCAAAAATGCCGAGATCAGCAAAAAGCAGATCCGTCGTTGTTCAGCGACCGTCTTCTGATCCGTCGTTGTTCAGCGACCGCTTTCTGATCCGTCGCTGTTCAGCGACCGCTTTTTGATCCGCCTTTGTTGCACGGATGCGTCGAAATGCTTCCTGTAAACGGCGTCTACAGTCTATTTTTTGACCATCAAGGACGTCTAAATGGTCAAAAAATAGACCTTAGACGACGTTTAGAGGTAGCATTTCTGGCTGGGGTGGCGGGTGCTTTGTGAGAAAAGTCACGACTGTAGAGGCTTCGTGCGTCTGCCGTACCTCATGGTGCCCTCGAACAGCACGGGGTCCTGGGGGATGATGGCGATGGAGGAGCGCAGGTCGGTCAGCCCGATCTTGGAGATGTCGACCTCGTCGATGAGGATGCGGCCGCCGGCCAGCTCCTGGAAGCGCAGCAGGGTGTTGATCAGCGAGGACTTGCCCGCGCCGGTGCGGCCCACCACGCCGATCTTCTCGCCGCCGTGGATGTCGGCGTTGACCTTCTGCAGCACGAGCGGCAGCCCCTCGCGGTAGCGCAGCTCCACGTCCTCCATGAGCACGTCCCCGCGCACGGGCCACTGCTTGGGCTTGGGGCTGTTTGGGATGCGGCGCGGCGCCTCCTCCGTCAGCCCGCTCGTGTACTCCAGCACGCGCTCCACCGACGTGAAGCGGGCCTGCAGCTCCGAGGCCATCTGCATCACGAAGGGGATGACGTTGCACACGGCGAACACGCTGCTCAGCGCCAGACCGCTCTTGGCGGACGACGCGTCGTCCCGGAGCAGGACGGTGACCAGACCCGTGAGCGCCACGAGCACGACGCAGATCATGTCCATGCGGAAGGTGAACCAGCGCACCGACGACCGGTAGATGAGGTCCGAGGCGAGCGAGCGGTTGAGGCGGCGACGGAAGCGCAGCAGCTGCACGTCCTGGCGCCCGTACGTGCGGATCACGTTGAGGCCCGCCATGGTGGACGACAGGTGGCTCAGCACGGGGGCCTTGCGGATGCTGTCCAGACTCTTGTTCTGCTGCAGCCCGCGGTTCAGCCACACCTCCAGGAAGGAGAAGATGGCGATGGCCACGACCAGCACGGCGGAGAACATGGGGTACATGATGCACACCATGATCATCTGGCCGATGCAGGTGATCATGCCCTGGCCGACGTACTCCAGGTAGTAGGGAATCCTCACGTCCAGCTCGTCCATGTCCTTGGAGAAGCGCTGCAGGATGCGGCCCACGGGCGTCACGTCGAAGAAGGCCACTGGGCAGCGCATCACCTGAAGCGGGTCGGCAGAAGAATTTGTTCGTAGGGTTCGTAGACTGGATGTTTAGGGATGCGATCGGGGGGTGGGCTTGGACTGTAAGAGTGCCTACCTTTCTGAACATTGTGTCGTGCATCTTGGAGGAGGCGAGAACCAGCTGCCGGGCGAACCCGTACCCTTTAATACTTCCGGTGACCAACATGAGGACGAAGGTGGAGCCGTAGATGATCTGGTAGGTGCCTAGATTAGGGTTGTTGATGACGCTCGTTCCCTGCGGGCAGACAGCACACGGTGAGTCGGAGTCCACGGGACGGGGCGCACAACACTCTCTCACAGGAAGGGGATCGGAAGCTGGACTCACCCCTTTGCCGTCACCAAAGTCGAGCCATATCTGAAGCCACAGGCCAGCGAACAGCTGTGTGAGCACGAAGGCCAGGATGAGGGTGAACAGAATGAGCATGATGCAAAGGCCACCGCAGAACTTGAAGTAGTCGATGTATGCCTTGAAGCCCAGGGACTTGTGGGCCTCGTGGGCGGTCAGTGTGCCACCCGCGACATCTGCAAGAGAAGTTTAGGGTAAAAACGGCCGAGGCAGGATAGCGGAGGGCCTTTGAGCCAACGCCTCCCTTCCACAGAGACACTTACCAATCGGCGGCTCTTCGTCCAGGTCCTTGACATCGGCCACCTCCTCCTTCTTATCCTTCTTCTTCTCCTCGCGGTTCTGGTCGTAGGACAGCATGTGCGTGTAGTCGCCCCCCTTCTTCTTGAGCTGCTCGTGCGTGCCGCGCTCCGAGACCATGCCGTTCTTCATGTAGAGGATCTCGTCGCACTCCTCCAGGAACTGGATGCCGTGCGTGACCAGGATCACCGTCTTGTTGGCCAGGGCCCCCTTGATGCACTTGTCGAAGATGTGCTTGGCGACGCGCGCGTCCACGGCGCTCAGCGGGTCGTCCAGCAGGATGATGTCCTTGTCGGCGTACACGGCGCGCGCCAGGTTGACGCGCTGCTTCTGGCCGCCGCTGAGGTTGGATCCGCGCTCGCCGATCTCCGTCATGTCGGCCTTGGGGAGCAGCTCCAGGTCGCGGGTCAGCGAGCACACCTCGATGGTGCGGCGGTAGCGGGTCTCGTCGTACGGCAGGCCGAAGATGATGTTCTCCCGGAGCGTCTCGTTGAAGATCCACGCCTGCTGCGTGACGATGGCCACGCTCCCGTTGATTTGCATGTCACCGCCCACACAGATCATCTGCAGTCACAAGTTTGTAATCAGTAATATGGATCCCAACGGCATTCTGGCCAAGGACCCCACGATACTCACGTCTCCTGTGACTGCCGACAGCAGGGAGGTCTTGCCGGAGCCGACGGAGCCGCAGACGCCGATCAGCGCGCCCTTCTTCACGTTCATCTCGATGTTGCGCAGCGACGCGGTTTCGTTCCCTTTTTCACCCTCGAAGCCCGAGTTGTCGACGCCCTGGGCGTCGGCGTCGTCCCACACGAAGGAGGCGGACTTCATGCCCAGGGCCGTCTCGCCCGAGTTGAACACGGGCACGTACTTGTCGGAGTGGGTGCTCATGTCGGGCTTCAGCATGAATTTCTGTGGGTAGCGGAGAAAATGTGTTCGAAAGTCTGTGATTTAGCGCAGGTGCGAGCTCACCCAACTCAAACAGTAGGTACTCAATACTGACCTCCATCTTCTGGAAGGACACGCGAGCCTCCGTGATGCACTTGATGCCGTAAGGCAGGGTGGCCACGGTGAACTGCAGAGCGTTGAAGACCGAGTACACGGTGAAGGCGATCTGCGAGTCCAGCTCGTAGCCGGCCGCCGTGTAGGCGATGAAGGTGCAGATGGCGGCGAGGATGGTGATGGAGGGCGAGATGGTGCTGCTGAAGGACTGGAGGAAGGCGGCGCGCTGCAGCTGCACGCGTTCGTGCTCACGGACATCTAAACCAATCGAGTTGAGAAAATAAAGTAAAAACGAATACAAACAAATAAACAAGACGCAACCAAAAGAAATGCTTCGTGTGCTAATTTCGCATTTGAACTCACCCTTGACGTTGTCGGCGAAGCTGTCCTCCCAGGCGTACATTTTGATGAGCTTGATGCTGTTGAGGATCTCGCTCATGATGTTGATGCGCTTGTCGGTGAGCTGCACGGTGTTGGTGCGCACGCGGCTCGTGAGGGCCGCCACCACGCCCATGATGGGGTAGAAGAGCAGGATGATGATGTTGCCGATGAGCGCGTAGGGGCCCATGAGCCAGCACGAGTAGCCCACGGCCATGATGAACATGACGGGCGAGCCCACCGTGATGCTGCCCATGTGGATGGCGTCGAACATGCGCTCCTGCTCGCTCGAGCAGAAGGTCACGACCTGGCCCAGCGCGCGGTCGTCGCTGGCGCGCAGCCTCAGCACCTTGTTGAACACCAGGTGCTGGAGGCCACCCTGCAGGCGGGTCGCTGCAGCAAACGAGAGTCGAATGTTAGAAATCGGGCTGCATACGGTGTATCGCTCGCGTCCCCCCCCCCCC
>NW_026267618.1:15087-16016 GCF_000697945.3 Frankliniella occidentalis
CCCTTCAACCATCGTGCTACACCCTGCATAGCGTGTCGGTGTGTGGTTTACCCATTTCGGTCTTAGTCAATACCCGCCCGGCTTGACACTATACTGACAGGTGTTTCTTCGGAACGTTCTAAGCCGCCTTTCATCCGAGCGATTCCGGAGGACGTTTGCGTTGATGTCAAAGGTATGTTTTATCTGTCCCCATTGAGCTTTCCGAAAATTTCGGTCAGGGGCGTAAATAATGGCGGTGTCGACTACTGGG
Source organism: Frankliniella occidentalis (assembly GCF_000697945.3). Lineage (NCBI taxonomy): Eukaryota > Metazoa > Arthropoda > Insecta > Thysanoptera > Thripidae > Frankliniella > Frankliniella occidentalis. The sequence goes on from NW_026267618.1 coordinate 15,338, forward strand.
CCAGAATAAGACATCTGTTCCAGTAGTCGACACTCCCTTTATTTTGGATGTGTGCTCACTTCATAGTGTCTTTTTCGGACAACTAGGGCCGTATTTCAACGTGAAATGATGTTGACAGCCGCCTGAAAGGTAGGCAATTTGCGCCACAAAACTCCTGTATGTAGGCAACCGACAGTGCATCGCCCCCCTGTCAGCCGGACCTTAATACGCCCCTGGTGTCCTTTATTGTCTTGTGCGTGATACACCATAATTACGTCATAAACGTGTCTGCATCAAGCACCAGGTGTCAATCGTGTGCCGAACGATAGAGTTTGTGTTCAGTGCTTCATTTGTGTAGAGCATTTCCCTGGGAATGTACCCTGGTTGCCTGGAAAAAGATGCAGACAGAAAAGATGCCCTACGTCATCACATCGAAACGGTGGAAAGACCTGCAAGATGAAAAAGATCGGAAACGGAACGAAGAAGCTCGTCTAAAGGCCGAAAGGGCCGAACAGTGCTTCGCGAAGCGAGCCGAGAAGGACGCCGTGCCGTGATTGCCGGGAAGGCGGCCGAGTGGCAGAGGAAGGCTAGCCAGGCTGCAGGGACCCGTAAAACACGGCAATCTAGATAAAATGACAGGGTGTCGACTACTGGGCCAGGCGGTGTCGACTACTGGGCCAAAGGTGTCGACTACTGGGCC
>NW_026267618.1:21001-21333 GCF_000697945.3 Frankliniella occidentalis
TGGTTTTCTAAACACTTAATTTCGTTGAGTTAAACAATCGGTTTTCTGGGTGCAAGAACATAAATGTAATTTTTAAGGGCGCCATCAGCGTCTTCACTACACTGGCAAACTAGGAACTGCTTGACACCTGTAAGTGTGAAACTGCAAAGTAAATACTTGCAAGTCAAGGGTCAGGGCTCCGTGACTTGTTACTTAACAGCACACTAACTGGAAACTCGGGAAAATCACTTTTTCGTACATGTCATGTGTAGTGATTTGTGCGTACGGATTTATGCACGATACGAAATCAGACATAAATGGGTTTACTTTAATGCATAAATTAACACAAAAAA
>NW_026267618.1:26129-26422 GCF_000697945.3 Frankliniella occidentalis
TGTCTAACAATACAAACCAATGCATCTAGTACACCTTTGAACTCATTTTTTACACGGACTGCATAATCTCTCCACACTAAATCTGCAAGGTTTTTTACTGCGTCTTTAGACTGAGTGCATATGTGCACGCGCCCAAGAACCAGGGGTATGCAACGGCCGGGAGAGCGGCTGAGGCGATGCTCGGCCCGGCCCGGCGGACCGCCCGAGCGCGCGGGACCTGCACGGCTGGCTTCAGATTGTGATTTTTCCTATTTTTCGTGTCTAACAATACAAACCAATGCATCTAGTACACC
>NW_026267618.1:31456-31739 GCF_000697945.3 Frankliniella occidentalis
TTTTGAGGAAGTCCCTCAAAGTTAGCGTGGTTGCTGCTGCGCCCACCTCGCTACTTAAGAGCTTTGCAACAACTGATCAAAATGTCAGTTGGTCAAATTTAATGTGTTTCTCTTACTTTTAGAGCTGCAGAAATCGTCCTGCGTGTACAATAAAAAGAAAAAAAACTGATTTTTTGAATGATTTACGTGTGCAAGTACGTCTGAAAGCACGTAAACAATTCAAAAAATCTGTTTTGTATTTTCTCATCGTACACACGTCAAACTTTGCAGGACGAGTTCCGCA
>NW_026267618.1:32349-33354 GCF_000697945.3 Frankliniella occidentalis
CTCAAAGTCACTGACTCCCTCAAAGTCACTGACGCCCTCAAAGTCACTGACTCCCCTCAAAGTCACTGACTCCCTCAAAGTTTTCCCTTTTCCCTCAAAAAATGGGACTTCGTTTTTACCGTGAGGACTTTTATAGCCCATAGAAAGACGCGTTTTTGTTCACATCTCAACCGGATGCAGATTGAATCTATTGGAATCTAGCAAGTGAGGAATGAGGTATCTTGCGAATATGAAGAACAGGAGAAATTCCGGCCAACGTCTGCTCTCGGATCATAACAAAGCCATGACTAAGCACACGGTGTTTCTCACGTATCTCCGCTAAAACTGAAAAGTCGTAGCTGTTCTATATTATTTTAAAGCTGAGAACCTCAAAAATCTGGTACACCAGAAACCGTGTCGTGTCGTAACGCGCCAGTAACCTGTGGCTTATTTTGGTCCGAAACCCGGGATTCCTCCTGTTCTTCTTATTCGTAAAATACCTCATTTGGAAAGGGTAGTAAAATTTGAAGGCAAATTAGGTTTACACTATAAATCATTTACACTGTAAACAATAATCACGGTCACCCATACGGAAATATGCCATTTATTTAACCTACGGCGTCTCCGTACCTTGGTTTTCGTACCCTCTTCCCATAAGAGCCCATGTAAAAATTAATTATGTGGGTACGGAGCCAGGGTACGGTACGGAAAAAGTCCCGCTAATTTTTATCCGGAAGTTTCCGTTTTCAGTACGGAGTCTATTGGGCGTTACGTACCCCCTTCCATATGCTAGCGCAGACCAGGACAAATTTCCATGACCTTTGTACATTTTCCTTGAGTTTTCCCTGATTTCCCTGACAGTTTGTTATTTCCCTCGGTTTTCCAGGTTTTCCGAGTTGTGTGAAACCATGTATAAAATGAATAATTCTGTGCAACCGTAATATGCACGAAATTTCCTTGAATGACAAGGGGAATAAATTGATATCTTCAAGCTGAGATAAAAGATGGCTGTTAATCTCGAGCACA
>NW_026267618.1:34371-34921 GCF_000697945.3 Frankliniella occidentalis
GTTTGCGGCTGTGAGCTGCTCGCACGTTTTCCCAGGCGCGGTATGGAAAAGAGACGCTTCCCACACGACCGAGGGGGAAATCACTTGCGAAATAGTTCGTACACCTTCCCCGAAATCGTCCGAAATAAAGGCGGAAAAGACCCGAAATATGCGGTTAAATAGTCGCGAAATACCTCTGAAATACTTCAAAATATTGCGAAATAATCTGAAATAATCCGAAATAGGAGAGAAATAACCGAAATGGCAGTAGAAATACCACGAAATAGCCCGTACGAACCCAAGTGATTTCCCCCTCGTACACGATTCCCATAGGCACCGCTTGGGGAAACATTGTCAAAACCAGACAGGCGCCTAAAAACAGTAAAAGGCGCCTGGAAAACTCGGACAGTTTGCTTCTCGTGAACGGGACATTCACACCCGACTCGGGTTTGGGTGCATTCCTTTCGGATGCTGCCCTTAAATTATTTTCTATGAGGATATGAAATAGTCCTGCCTCGTACCTTTTCTGGTGTGAGGGTCAGCTCCTTTCCTCCATGCAGGACCTGCACTT
>NW_026267618.1:35575-35822 GCF_000697945.3 Frankliniella occidentalis
TGCTGGGCACCTTACTGATCCGAAGCACGTAAGGGTTTAGTCCAGAGGTCGGACTTTCGGCGCTTGCCGCCTGCCTGCGTCCGCCTGCCTAGCCAGTAGGCAACTCATCGAACCTCACCCCACCACGTTTACTCAGGCAGGCGGCCCCGCCTGGTTCACAGCAGAGATGAGCATTTAGGCGCTCGGAGACCGACCGCCTAGACCGGGCGCGGTCTGTGCACAGACCGGCTGCAGGTGAGAGGTGAGG
>NW_026267618.1:35887-37080 GCF_000697945.3 Frankliniella occidentalis
GGTTTAGTCCGAGCGAAGGGAGCACAAAAATTTGTAAAATTTTCCCAGCTGAGCGATTTTAAATGCACTCTTTTCCTTATGGGTGTGCTATCCGCAAGTAACGAAGAATTTTGTGCAAACCTTTCGTCCATTACATACCTTACGGATGACGGCATGTCTGTAATATGGATCAAATTGTCTGTAATACACAGCAAGAACAATGTCTCATTTTTTGAGGAGCAAGGGAAAACTTTGAGGAACTCCCTTGGTTTGAGGAAGGCTCCGCAGATTTCGAGGATTAAGTCTCCTCAAAATTGTGGAATTTTTCCTTATTTTTTGAGGAGGTTCCTCAAAATTTAAAGAGAGGTCTGAAGAGTTTTCTTCAAATATGGTAGGTCCTCAAAGTTTTCCCTTTTTCCTCAAAAAATGAGACATCGTTTTTACCGTGATACGGACGATTATATCCGTATAACGGATGAGTTGTGATCCATAATTGCACAAAATTCTTTCTCAGCGAGTGCGTAAGGAAATGAGAGTATGGGTATGGGCCCTAGATTACCTAGATCCCCATCGCTTAGAGAACGACGTCGACTCAACTGTGCTGACTAAACGTCTACAGACGAAAAGGATTCCAAAATTTTAGCAAGCAGATGGGAGTACAGTGCTGTGCATTTGCGTTGATAATCTAATCTCGATAAAAGTATATGTGCACATGGAAATAAAAGGAAATATCAAGGGAAATACTCGCGAGTGCATCGAGCTAAAAAAAATAATTGGATGTTATACGATAAATGCTACTATGGGAATGGAATGCGGTAGCTAACCACGCCAGCAATTTTCTATTTATTTTTTTCATAAATATCTAGGGCATGGCAAATGATTTCTATGACTTCTGTGACTCCATTTTTGCTCCTAACATTTCCCTGACCTTAAGAATTACATTACTTCATTTTTTGATTATGTTTTTGCAAGCTGCAAAGAAAATATCGTTTGCAAATACGATCCTATTCTTTGAAAGCATTATGAAGTTCAGTGCCAAAGCCATTACGTACCTTGGATCGTGTTTGTTGCATTCCTCGTTGCTTGCGAGAGCGCGGCGTCGCCGACCAGCGGCTCGTCCTCGCCATCCACAAACGCGACGCAGGATGGAGTAATCCTCTTCCCGAAATCGTTTGCAATAATTTCGACCTTGCCATTGACGACAACGGCCACGC
>NW_026267618.1:41643-41878 GCF_000697945.3 Frankliniella occidentalis
AGAGAAGTTACTCGCTCCTAAAGGTCAGACGCAAGTTCACCAAATCAAGGGGCATGATAGAGAGGAACATCTGTTTCTATGTGTGGGTTCATAAATTCCACAGGAACTATTATGCCACCCGCTGTCTTCACCGAGGTTAACCACCTAGGCGCCACAGGGAGTTTCTGACGAAAACAAGCGAAACAAGCTGGGCCCGCTCTTCCGCCAAACCAAGTTGCCAGCTCCGCTTCGCTCC
>NW_026267618.1:43109-43399 GCF_000697945.3 Frankliniella occidentalis
GGAGTTTCTTACCTCTTTTGCGGTTCTGGGCCTTCTTTTACATTTAATTGTTCACTACAGCAATTTTTAACTTATTTTCGTCAAACAAGACCCTCCAACCCCCTAAACGGATAGAGATAGAGCCAAACGGACGAAATTTTCGCCCAAAGGGCTCTAATTTGTAAAGTTCCCCTTTAGGAGACCATTCAATACTTTCGGATGTTAATAAGAAAAAATTTGAGCCACTTTTGTGAGAGAAACTCCCTCTAGCGCCCAAACGGTAAAAGATAGAGCAAAACGGACGAAATTTT
>NW_026267618.1:43965-44528 GCF_000697945.3 Frankliniella occidentalis
TTTTGTTCTTCTTAGTTCCGGCCAGCGCTCCATTGAAATACCCTATTGACGGGAAGTTGACGGCCCGATCTTTGTGTACATTTTTGCGCTACCCGGCTCGGATGTCAGCGCCGCAGCCCTAGGCAAATGTATGCCAGGCGCGTCACAGCGCAACAGTGTTGCGTGAGATATCGCGAAGCCTGTTACGCGAGACGTGGTCTGCCGTACATCTACCTAGTAACAATAGTGAGCCACGAACCAACCCGTGCATGCATGCGCACGGTGTAACTACACAGACCCTCGATTTACGCACTCGCTCCCACGCGAACCGCTAAATATGAGGAAGTTGCCCGATAAGAGGAACAAGAAGAAGGTAGCACTGAGGAGGTGGCGTGGCGTACCGCCGTCCCTAAACAAAGCGGATGAACGGCAGTCTATGTCCGCACACAAACTAGGTAGATATGTGCCAGACCACGTCTCGCGTAACAGGCTTCGCGATGTCTCACGAAACACTGTTACGATGCGACGCCCCTGGCATACATCTACCTAGGCCTGCGCCGCTGACACCAGGGACGTAGGAAGGT
>NW_026267618.1:44961-45425 GCF_000697945.3 Frankliniella occidentalis
TTTGATACCTAAATAACGTTAAATGTGAATCCAGCCAAACGGGTGCCTCTGCACTCTGCACATCTACGTTCGGCGGGTATAGGAAACAGGAGTTTTCAGTGCCACAAGTGTGTCGCGGTGTCAGGAACAGTATAGTTCCGAGATCAAAAGTAAATCTCGGTCCGAGAGGCTGAAGCCCAACCCAGACCCAGCCGGTGGAACATCGTCAACGCATTTGAGAGCTTTACCGTGCAGCGGACTCGCGCGTATTTGATGGGGCGATTGGTCTACCAGGCCAAACCCCAGTTTGGCATCAACTTGAGAGATATTGCTGAGTTAGTTCGAGCTGGCCACCGCCGTCGAACAGGGACTACGGTGGCGCGCACTCTCGCGGTGGCCAGCACGAACTAACTCCCATGTGATGGAAGTTTGAAAATAGGATATGGGGTACTCCGGGGTTCAGCTAGACCGGAAGGAGAAGAACA
>NW_026267618.1:45887-48216 GCF_000697945.3 Frankliniella occidentalis
TATCTATGCATGTTATAACATTTGGAGCAACCAGAAAATGTACTTCCCGAATCCAACCGGGAAGTTCCCGGAAAAATGTTTGCTGTGTTAACCAGACCCGGTGGGAGTCGAACCACCGGCTGTGCGTTCCGCGCTCCGGTACAGTATCCACTTGCCCGCCAGAGCAGTGGTCACGCCATAAGGAACGCGTTCTCTTTCCAGAGCCTGTCTCGTCGGTCCACTGCAGTTTACATATTTACGTGCATCCCCCCCCCCCTCTCCCTACTCCCAGCTCAAGATCGTTTACGTCGAACTGCGCTGCTACATGAAGACTATCAGTCAGTGAACCTTACAAACTGGTTCCGGCGCCTACTTCCTCATATCTTCTCGAAACGCACACAGCCAGATCTGTCTATTCTGGATTCTTTATTTGTTTTTGATTATCAACTGACAAAGAACCGTCTTCCAAATGCGAGCCCACCCAACGCCCTGAAGCTAAAGGGAACTGTACAATAAAGCATTCCGGTAAAGCTCAAATGCAAAAGAATGCAGGGTACAAGGAAACGGAAGTCAACATGGTAAAGCACAATTGGCTGAGCCTCAAAGCAATAAGGAATAAAGAATCTGAATAAAAATAAGAGGCGAAGCCTTAACAATCGAGTCGAGTAGCCCCCAGGAGTTTGGGAGATCACAGCCCAACTTATGGGGATCCAACCTTCCCAATGGTAAAGTTTATAGGGTTAATGTGAGTCAGAGATATGTTGTTCTGATGAGAGTACATCAAAAGTTGCTGCGAAACTAATTCTCGAGCAATTGTTACCGTTGGAAAGATAACTGAGGTCAAGGTTGAAATGAGAGCTTGCTTCTAAAACAAGTTCTAAAACGCCTTCTGTTGCAGTCTGTGCGTTGGCAAGCCTGCGCATGAGATCGGCATGGTAGAACTGAGGTATATCTCGTACGCGCGAGGAGCGGCGTCGAGTAAATGGGCAAAATGGGTACAAAGAAAAACTAAGGAGGAGAGAAGTTGAAAATTACTTCCCCATGATAAATAATTGCCAACATCACAAAATCACAAAACAACGGAAACGCACATCGCTTCCGCGACCAGGGATGAGCCTCTTTGTCTATAACAATGCCTAGTGATATTCCGTTTCCTTCTGCATTTAAGCTATACGGGAATGCTTTATAAAGCAGGTGTTCAAAAAGATGGTTCCGGCAGTGCCCGTTTTAAGAAGAATTAATGAAATCACTACCGGAAACAGTTCTAAAATAATGGCTGAAATCAGGGAAAACTAAAATTGACCGTTACTAGAGATTAAATCGAGGTCATTCACGTCGAACAGCACTGTCAAATGACAATAATAAGGGCACTTTAGGTACTGGTTCCGGCGGGTTCCGGTCCCGACTTCTTCATTTCGGTAAATATGGAGAAGAGGTCCCCCTGTGGAAGTGTGGGTTATTGTTGCAGAATATTGTTCGCGGAGGTCCCCTGATTCTTGAACATATATTTATAGGTTGCGGAAACGTATTTTAAGGCCCAAAAAGTCCATTTTTAGTTGCCTTTTCGGGGTTAGGGTCGCTACCGTCGCCTGCATATAGTGGCTGGTCGTGTCGATGGTGGGGGTAAATTGTGGTGGCAATAGGCAGCATGAGAAATTGCGTAGAACGCCAATTTTACTTAAATCCTTCAAAGTGTGATTTTGTACAAGGATACTGATGTTCCCAAAGTAGCAGAATTATCACCTATTAGAGGACACAACGTTAATTTTTACATTGCCAACATTTGGCACGAGGATACTGATGTCTCCAAAGTAGCCGAATTATCACCCATTAAAGGATAGAACGTTAATTTTCACAATGCCAAGATTTGGCACGAGGATACTGATGTCCCCGAAGTAGCAGAATTATCACCCATTAGAGGATACAACATTATGTTTGCATTAAATTACTATTTTTGTGTCATATTTGAACACTGCAAAAACAACGCTGTATCCTCTAATGGGTGATAATTCTGCTACTTTGGGGACATCAGTATCCTTGTCCCAAATTTTGGCAATGTAAAAATTAACGTTTTACCCTCTAATGGGTGATAATTCTGCTACTTCAGGGACATCAGTATCCTTGTGCCAAAAAATTGCCACTTTTGTCATATTTTGTTGTTCTTTAACATTTAACAATGAAATACGCTAAGAAACTGTCATTTATAGCTACTTTTGTCAGAAATTTGTTAAGAAACCGTCACTTTTAGCTGCTTTTGACATATTTTCATGTTTTTGAATTAACATGTAACTACAATATACCTTTTTTTTGTAATTTTCACTCTCATTTCCGAAAATTCTGCTACTTTCTG
>NW_026267618.1:53811-54843 GCF_000697945.3 Frankliniella occidentalis
CTTTTGTGATTCTTGTGTTCTTCTTACCGCGTCGAGCGGAATAGCCTATTGAGGGGTGAAAAGTTTCTCATACAGCTTATTGACACCACAACCTCCCCCCTCCCTTTTCTTCTGCTACTACCGCAACATCACAAAATGACGTCCCCTTTAACCTCTCGGGACCACTATATATTCGATACACAATATTACACGCATTTTAGAGGGGGTAGACACCTCAAATAGGGTTTCCGCAACCTAAATAAATATTGTCAAGACACCCTGGACCTCAAACAGTCCAAAAATACCAATTACGGCTACTTTCAGGAGGGGGACCTCTTCTACATAAATACCTTCATTTCTTCTCAAAAAGCGCACTGTCGGAACGGTCTATTCTGAGCGGCTCACCTGAAGAGACGACGAGTTGTGCGCTCGGCTAGCGCCGAGGAGGGAGGCGGGCTGGCTCGAGTCGCGGTGGTCACGGCCCGGAGCTGCCCTGATGACGTGATGCGGAGACGGCGAGCGTCGACTGTCGACTGAGCTGGAACGGCTTCGGCTCGGCCCTGGCGGGCGGCAGGGCACGCACGAATCGGCCGGCCCTCTTCGTTCGACGAGCGGCGCGCGGTCGGTGCAGCGTCGTCGGCACGGCAATCGGCGGGCGGCGTGTCGCAGACTGGCCTGGAGCGGGAGAGCGCACGGAGCGAGGGACGCAGTGGAGACGAGCCGGGCCGCGTCGCACGTCGCACCGCTGTGTCTGGGACCCCAGGGACTGATCGTCTGATCCCTCTGCTCGTCACCGTCGAGAGCGCAGTTTGGAGCTGCAGCGCACTGACCTACGCTTGAAGGAGAACTTCAGGTAAGGACGTTACCTCAAACATAAACAGCGCCACTGACACAACATCGGAGTTTAGGAGTGGCGGAGCGTAGCGGGAATCAAAACAAAAAAAGTACCATAACGCACAAAAAGAAATGCTCTATTTAAAGGCTGCACATTGATTGAAACCTTGTCAAATAGTGTTTTTCGATTAACGGAGGAAGAATAATAGCGGGTAGAAC
>NW_026267618.1:60452-61153 GCF_000697945.3 Frankliniella occidentalis
TTTGCTTCTTTCTTCTCTTCTTCTGCATTTCAGCTTTACCGGAATGCTTTATTAATACCTCCATGACATGGTAAAATTAGCGTATTTTGAACAGACAATGCAAGTCAGCGAAACGTGACGTCACAAGCCTTGAACCCCCCCCCCCCCCCCTTTCCATCGTCACATTTGGTCACGCTTGCAACAACCCCCTCTTCCCCAAAGGGTGCGTGACGACATTTGTGAACGGCCTCTTGAGCCCCCGCGGTGAAGTTCGCACCCGTGAGACTGATGTGAAGACGGAACGGCAACCGTGCGCATTGCGAAATCGGTGTAGTTTAGTTGTAGACTACAGTGTAACAGGCTTCGCACGACGGCGTGCCGCAGGCAGGTCAGGCGAGGAGGCGGGTGGGTGTGCCAGACACACCTGCCGTTTTATTAATGACACGTCGAGTCCCAGGGGGGTCCTCTTGTGCATGCTATTGTGACCGTACGTGTGGTCATGTGGGGCTCAACGTGTTGATAGGGTATTTCAGAGCTGGAGGTAAAGAAGTAATGCTGGAGGGAAGAAGAAAACGCGCACTGCTCACACTGTTTGAAAAAAGCACAGGAGTTGAACAGTACTTTATCGGTCAACTTGTTTCACGGTCTTCCTGTACTTGCTAAGTACGGTGTTTTGAATACAGAGTACAGGAATTTTTAACATGGAGCCTTATGGGCACTAC
>NW_026267618.1:66105-67413 GCF_000697945.3 Frankliniella occidentalis
ATGTGGACGACCCCTTAGAGCTGGAATGAGAACGTATACTTAGTATGCAGGGGCCACGGATAACGACAGCACTAGTCCGTGCGAAAGAGATGGACTTATATGTGACCCAGAAGAGTGAGAGAGCGCGAATGACAACATAGTGGCCGGAAACGAGCTGCTGACATATTCTCTGGCTGACGAAGGCTGAGTGCTTGGCGTTTCATGAAAGCCTTGTACCAACGATCACTAGGCTCTTCCTTTTTACGTTTAAAAGGACACCGTTCAGCTTTATGAGCTGTCTGAACTGCTAGATCCTTTACATCTTGTTTTGAAGCACCATGGCCCATATCAACCATCACTACCACAGCATCTTTCTACTCTGACCGAAACTCCAAAAGCTTTGGCCGTCTTCCAGGGATGAATGTCTTTGTGACATTTTGGTAGTGACGGTTTGATATCACAAAAGGAATGCCATAATTCTTTGCTGCACTCATAATATGCTCATGGTAGCATTTCTAATAGCATTCAAAGCCAGTTCTAAATCTCTTGGTTTGAACCGATGATAGGTCGCAATATTGCAGTCTGCAACAAAACAAAATTGTTAAAATATGACTAAAAGTAAATATCAAACACTAACATAACAAACCAGCAGGTGAATTAGATGCACATAAAAATATAACAACATAGGCTGAACCCAAGACAACAGTAGCTTTTACACTTTTAAAGAAATGCTTAGATGTGAGTGAAAGAAAACATTCGAACGATGTGGGAGGTTACTGGGGCCAGGACCAAAAATTCCATGTGTTCACCCCCCCACCCGCGTTTTTAAAGTACGGACTGTCAAGGTTCAAACTAATTATTTTCTGAAAGGGCATACCTTAAAACGTGTTCACACAGAGTGAGAAGTGATTCTACTCACTAGTTCGCTCACAAACAGAAAATAAATGCACCCACCTCTCTCGCCCGGGCTCTGGGCGCTCTCACCTGCTGTGCAGGGTGTTTTCGAGCGCGAGCCAGTGGCGGCGCAGGGGTGCATTCACATTCCGTTGGAAATATAGTCGACTACGCGGGAAACTTCGAGATTTTGTTATCGGTCGACCCAATCGGCAGTTAGGGCCCGCCAAACAGAAATGATCCATGTTTGGAACCTGATCCATGTCAGGTAGGTTTACCCTAGCGCAGATTTTTAAGCCAATATTTGTCGGAGGAATCTTGCGCGCAAGCTTCTGAAATAGACAACAGCTTTCCTGTAGGTTCAGGCTGACAAGACCATGAAAATGGGTTCGGAGGTACATTCTGATGTTATTTCTTTGTTTAATGAGGTGCAGT
>NW_026267618.1:68903-69321 GCF_000697945.3 Frankliniella occidentalis
ACAATCAGAAAGTCGATCGTCCCACAAGCTACTAGAATTTCTGGTCGTAGTAATCAACTTCTGATTACGACAACTAATTATTTTTTTCCGTGCACCGGCAGCCTCAACTCAGTCAGTGCGAGCCGAGACGGCCGGTGACATAGTCTGTCTCTGTCGCACTCACTGATCTTTGTACAAGTCTGTCTCTCGACCCGCCCGGCCCGGCGTGCGCTCCTCGCCTCGTTCGTCGACGGCTGGCTGTGCTCTCCAGCTCGAGGCAAGGGATCACACCTACGCGGACGCTTCCGAATAGCTAACAGATGGCGTGCGAATGCGCTCTATGTCTCGCGCGCTAGAGTTAGCCGGGACCAAAGAAAGGGTTGACATTGCAGTTCCCCCCAGCCTTGAAATTCTTGAAATAACCTTGGAATCCTAGAAC
>NW_026267618.1:71787-74655 GCF_000697945.3 Frankliniella occidentalis
TGTGTCCCACCAACTCATCTATTTGCTTTTTAAAAATATTACCCGTGAAAACTGCCCCGTGTACACCTCGTATACACTCCGTATACGTTATCAGTACATGTTCCCAATATATGTGGCCGAATAGATTCAGTATACGAATTGTATACGAATTGTACGTGGAACACGTATGTAACGCCGTATGTGCATGAGAGACCTGTATGTGTACGCGACGTGCACGCAACGTATACGTAACGCATACGCGCCGTATGTGCGAACGCCGTATATGTGTAAATTATATGTTATTTGTAAATGCAAGCGTAGACCTTCACGCCATTCCCACTGAAACGACGCGGGTCTTTGGTATAGTGTCCGCTGTTTCAAAAATATGGCCGCAGTGCTCAAAGTCCCAACGGATGTGAACGCCAACCATACCCAACCAAGACGTCACCACATACGAACTACGAACCTTACGTTACCTGTATGGACACATGGGGATCGTACAGTATCGTACGTGGAACGTATACGGTTTGTACACGGGTCGGGTTTCACGGGTTTTTACTTACAAAATAAAGCCTTTGTACCAAGCCTAGGTACATTTAATTTGTTCCTCCGTCGCCACATCCAAATGAGATGGGTCGGCAATTTTTTATTTTATTTTGTGACCATACTGTATTGTCTGACATACTGTACTGGGGATATGCGTATCCTGTTTTCTGTGTTGCAGGAGGTAGAAAAGAAGACTGGTCGCAACATTGTTAGCAACACTAGGAAAGCACGCCGCCTGCTCACCATGTGCGAGCGACTGAAACAGGACCTATCCGCAATGATGAGGGCTGAAATTGACATGCTGCCTTTGATCGGCGAGGATCTTTCTATAACACTCACGAGAGCAAAGCTCGAAGACCTTTTGAAAGACCTTCTCACTCGAACGAGGGACATTATCAAGGACGTTCTCAACTCTATCGAGGTACGTACGTTCTCTTCTCACCGTCACAAATTATGCGTATAACTGATAATATCGTCCGTCCGTATTATGGATAATTTAATTCGTATTACAAACACAAACTTATTCACCTACTAATGAGGTATCAACTTCAAGAAAATATTTCACCTTAATTTCTAAATCAAGCAATGTTTGCTCACGGATGATATTATGGATATGGACGATTTCATACGTATTCGTGGGGTTGAAATCTCATTTCCTTACGGCTGTGATCTTCGAATATTGTGCAAACGTAATACGGATCTCAAATCGCCCGTAACACGGATGAAATGTCCCGTAATATGGACAATTTGATCCGCATTACAAACATGCCTTCATCCATTCTAACCAGTTCGAAAAATATCGTAATAGTGTTATACGAATTAGTGTTTTCGATCGGGCGAGTTGGCGTATTCCAGCTAGCCCGTCGCTTGATGGCGTTCATACCCGACCTCATCGTGAGACGTGAGCAATGGAGACAGTTGCCAGCCACACAGTTATATCTCCTCCTGTGTCGGGCAAGCGCCGATCTAATACCCGCCCAATCAAAAACAACGAATACGTATCTAAATCATGTAAAATAGATGATCTTGTGTAAAACATGGACTATTTATTCTATCTGTGGTACAAACATATGGCTTGATTCGTTTGCAACGGTTTACTTACATGCACTGGAAATGCAAGTGTGTGAATGTCGCTCACCTGCAGATGAGCGACATTCACACAGCTTGCATTTCCAGTGTGTTTATATTGTGGGTAACTTATGGGTGTTAATGGCACGTTTGTAATACGGATCCAAATTATCCATAACGGACGACAGTGTACACGCTAAATGGTGAGGGACAATTTTCGTACGATGGCTAGATGTATCCTTGTGCACATCTAAATCAGATACAAGTTTGTATCTACATTTCATACAGCAAAGGACACATCTAACCTACGTTCAAAAAAATTAAAAGATCCCTTCATATTCAGAGTGAAGGTATCCTAAGGATGAAATTTACATGTTGTCGGGCAGATGAAGGCCGATGTCATTGACGAAGTCGTGCTGGTTGGAGGCTCAACAAGAATGCCGGCTGTGCACCGCTTGCTCGCGGAGCTGTTCCCGGGCAAGAACATCAACAAGAGCCTGAACCCGGACGAGGCTGTGGCGTACGGTGCAGCGGCGCTGGCGGCCCGCCTGACGGGCGACAGGACGTCTTACCTGGCCGGCATCTTGGTCAACGATGTCACCCCGATTAGCTTCGGGCTCGGCGAAGAAGATGGCGGCGTCAGCATTCTGATTCCCCGGAACACTCCTATTCCTTACTCGTGTGAAAAGTTCTATGTTACCGTTTACGATAACCAGGACTCTCTTTCACTCAAGGTTTGTGTGTGTCAGTCCTTTTCAGCTTTTACAAGGGAAAAGGGAGGCAGGGGGGCACTGATCAGGTGCTATTTTACTCTTTTTTACGTTTTGCACTGTTTCATTTTTTTACCGATGTACAAGGAAAAAAAGACTATGTTGAAGGGACCAGTTTTATTTGGTAGGCTAAATTCTAAAGCTGGAATCGAAAATCCGATACCCACAACCAGGAGTTGGCTGTCACGATTGGACACTTGTACGAATAGAACGAAGCTGGAATTTGTTCTATTCGTACAAGTGTTTCGGTCGTGACAACCAACTCCTGGTTGTGGGTATCGGATTCTCGATTCTAGCTACCAAATTTAGTCTACCAAACTCAGTTGATCCTCACAACAAAGTCTTTTTTTTTTGCGTGAACTACCCCTCTGTTACGAAACATTTTTGTGATATATCACAAAACAGAAAGACGGTTAAAAAATCGTTCTTAATGCCGCTATTTTTATCAGTGTTACAATCATTGTTGACTGGTTGGTCCGCACGTTACGGTGAAATGGAATGCCTC
>NW_026267619.1:0-3515 GCF_000697945.3 Frankliniella occidentalis
GGCGTGGCGGGGCGGGGCGGGGCGGGGCGGGGCAGGGCGGGGCGCCGGGCAGAAAGGATCAATCTTGCAGAAACCACATGGCCCGCGAACAGGGTCAAGCACTTTGCTCCTCCAGCTTACACGCCGTCCCTTCTGGAGAACGAAAGGGGCAGCGAGAGTTGAGCAAAATAAAAGCAAAAAATTACTACTGTTGTTGCTGTTGTTCTGCGGTTCAACTTTAACAACTCTACTGTTTCGTCGGTCAAAGTAATACCTCCGCGACGATCGACGACGACGCGGAGGCACGGCTTTTGTTTTCCGGGGGCAGCAGGGCAGCAGGGCTCAACACCAACACGCTGCTGGCTGGACGTATACGAGGTGTTACATCGTTCATTCGTTAGGGTTCGCCACCACAGTCATTGTGTGAGTGCCTCTGTGTGTATGTGTGTGCGCGCGTGTGTGAACACCGAACTAACAGCGTCTTTATTGGGCGTGCGAATTGAGTGCGCCCGGCCGGCTGCGCCCCGCCCCGGGCCACGCCGCCGCGCTGCCTGGTCCGGGGTACAGGGTACAGTACACGAGGGTACAGTGTAGCGCAGCCTTCCTGTCTTGGGCAAGCCCAGCTCGGGGCGGTACAGCACCTGCTCGACAGGCCACAGACCTACCACACCGCGCGTGTGCATCCGATTCGGACCAAATAAACGTCTTTGTTTGTTGTTTCAGACACAGGATGAGAGCCTTTCAATGCTGAGATGAGGAGGAGTGGACTAGCCATGTTGACACTGCGCGCAAAGCAGAAGAGGAAAAGTTCTAGTTTCGCCATGTTTTGGGGGTCCAGTAGTAGTTCCCGGCCGCGATCCCGCGTGGCTCTTCGGGTCGAGTCCAGGAAACTGACACTACGCGGCAACAGCATTGTGTTCCCTCCCAACCGCGCGGCAGCAGTGCTATCTTTGCACTTTGCGGGCCGCGGGCCGTGTTTTTCACACGACTCGGAGCGGAGAAGTTGGAAAGAGAGGGGGGGAGGGGGCTTTTACTCTTAGCATTGCGAGAACACCGGGCTGACATGATGAAGAGGACAATTTATGGCCCTGCGTGCAATTAAGCCCTCATGAAGTGTGTGGGTATAGTGAGCATAGTCAGTTTTAGTTCCCAAGTTTATTTACTCCGCGATTAAAAAGAGCGGACAGGCCAGGCCCCGAGTGGCGACCACCGACCGCCCCGTCGCCCGTCGTGTTCAGTCCTTCAGTAAATGGTGATGCATCACCCATACCCATAACGACCCAATCACATCTAGTTCTTCTCTCTCGGCGGCCCTCCCCGCCGCGGGTCGCAGACGCCCCTCCTTGCGCAGCAGGCAGAGGCTCGAAGAGTCCTTTTAGGAAGGAAATTTCGTCATCTGGGAAGCCTTATTATTGCCCTCGACTGGGAGATGCAAAGTACAATCAAGACTCATCATAATACATCTCGTTCTTTCCCCTTTCCCAACAAAAATGACGTCGCTAAAACCTCGCCTAAAACAGAAACTTCAATCGACCATACCAAGAACGTGTCACAAAATATACTTACATAAAAAGTCAAGCGGTACGCGGTTCACAAACCAAACCAAAAATGATATGAAAAGATAAAAAAGGCCTACCAGATTTCTTACCGTAGCCTACCTTATCTCTCGACTAACTTCGGTCTTACTCTGCTGCTCCAGACAACGTGGGAAATGAGGGTAGGATTAGAGTTCCCGGGCCTAGTTAATAAGAACTCCCGATCACTTTCGTATTTTTTTCTCTCGGCCTTCTGCGTAAGGTCTTGGAATAATTATCCCCCTACACACTTTTCTAGGCAAAATTGAAGCGCCGCGCGTTAAAATCTCCGAGGGAACAGAGAGCCCCCTCCCCCCTCTCGGGATGGAGCGAGACGAATTATCGGGATTAGCGAAAGGCCACGGGCAGCTCGGCCGGGGTCCTCACTTCTCTTCTCCTCCCACGCACTTTGTGGAGCGCCTGGGTGCGAAATGCGCCGGCTGACGTCTGTATGCACGCGCCCTGTGTGTGTGTTTGTATGTGTGTATCTTGCGTTTCGTCGGGTGAGAAAACGTGTGCCCGTGCAAGTACCGTAGCGAGTAAGCACGTAATGAACCCCGTTTAGACGACACATTGCCCCCCACTCTTGCCCCCACCCTCTCCCCCCTCTCCTCACTCCTAACAAAAGCACAGAAGTGTTTGAGAACCAAACGGCTGTTTACAAAACTTTTTCATTACCCTTTGCCACGCATATTGATGGATATGTGTACAGCATGTGTCATGTTTTTGCACGCTTTTTACGTTTATATGAGTTTGATTCCACCACAGACTGCTCTGCTGCTGCTGTGACATTTCCTCCGAGCGCGGCGGGCCTTGCGCGTGACTTCGCCTCGCCAACGCGAGGGTCTGCCGCGGGTCCGCGAGTGGCTACTGTGTGTGTGACGGTTCAATATGCGTCGCATCACGCACCTATCTCGTCGGCATTGTGTTGTTCACTGCATGCCAAGTGCTCAAAGAGTGCAACGCAGTCCATTTTTTTCTTTCATGCAAGAGATTGAGAGGGAGGGGGAGAGAGACGGAGAGAGGGAGTGAGAGAGACAGAGAAAGACAGACACAGAGAGAGATGAGACAAACGTGAACGGGGGAGGTCATTTGACGGCACTGCTGTCACAGATTCTCGGTATGATGTTGTATTCGATCGTGATCGGGCATAAAGTAGACGCTCTGACCCCCAGTCGGTCCGCCCAGTTCCATCGGCACGCACAGCACAATGGCAACAGCGGCAGCGCGACCCGCAAGTGCATCTACCTACAATGCGTTGCACCACGCCGCAACAAGTGCAACGAGTGCAACGACTGCTGCAGCTCCGCGAGGAGGGAGTGAACGCGGGAAGAAGGGTGTGGACGAGGAGGCGAGAGACGGGTGGCAAAAAAAAAATGCAATAACTGAATCATCAAGTTGGACATTAGCCTATGCTTCAGTAATTAGGAAAGTGGTAGTAGTGCCGCGATACTTACTGGAACTTCCTTTCCTCACACTTTCAGCGCAGCGTGACTGAAAGCCCTCCAAAAATTCCTCCTGCATTGAACGTCGACAGTTTTACCTCTGCTGACATTATGCGTAGTTAAATGTCCTCAAGTCGACTACGTGAGACGACACTACTACTCTCGTTATTGCCCAATGCGAGCCCAATGCGCGGGGTCATTTGCTGCCCGAGTGGCGTGCCTGGCGCTGGCACGCGGCGGGCGAGTCGAGAGCTCGCTTAGGCTACTTATATTCTCCTTGGCGAAATATGCGCGTCTCATTGAAATGGGCCTATGCCTTTTGTGTCGGAGCAGGGTGGAGAGGAGAGGAGGGGGGGAGGGGGGAGACGTGCTGGGTCTATGGCTGGGCAGGCAATAACACCTGACCGCGCCCACCTGTCACTGAGCGAACGGTATGTCTGCGTCTCTCTCACTCAGGGCATACCGCCGGAACAAGACGAGAGAGAGGAGAGAGAGAGAGATGGGGGGTTGGAGGGGG
>NW_026267619.1:6781-30124 GCF_000697945.3 Frankliniella occidentalis
ATCACCTTCCCACTAAATATCCCCCCTCCTCCTTTACCTCCCCTGGCCCAGAGGTTCGGCTCTGATAGAAATTAAAACCGGACCAGCGATCCTCGCCCGAGGCATGTGTCAGATGATTAGCTATTCTCGCCCGCAGGTCACCATGACGACGGAGACGTCCAGGCCGACGGCGACCACCCCGAGGTCATCCACCCGGACCAGCCGCGCCGAGGCAAGTGCTAGCGACTTGGCCAAGCAATACGCCGAGCTGTACGGCGACCTGGACGACGACGAGGAGGAGGACGAGCCCTCCAGGATCATCCTGCTGCAGCTGCCCACCAGGCCGGAGCTCATCGCCAAGTACTACGACATGCGCGCCCTGTCCAAGTAAGTAAGCCCGAGACTCGTTACCCGTTTGCCAAAGTCTCCATGCGGTTTTTCTTTAAACGACAGTACAGTATCAGACTGTCGGTAACTTGAGTTCGAGTTGGTGACAAATGTGGCTGTGCAGGCAAGTGGACTGGTTTATCTTGCCGTCGCACAACCTGACGGACGAGTCCGAACGGGGCCTCACCTTCCACCACAGCCGTCTCATGGGCCTGGACGACCTCCTCAACACGGTACGACACGTGACGACATTCATTATTTTTTTCTACAATACAAACGCAATTCGCAGTCCAATTTTAAACCCCGCTCCATTTCCTTTCCTTGCAGGACTCTTTGGTGGACTTGGTGACCGGTCTCGGCGCCCCCAAGCAGCAGATCATCGTGTCCCTGCCCGCCTTCGCCCTCCGATTCACCCTGAAGGACGAGACCAAGGACACGCCCAGGTCGCCAGTCGTCGGCGAGCCCGAGAGGCTGTCCCAACAGCAGGTGGGAGACGATTGCCCAAGCAGCACGCTTATAGTGCCCGTTCTAGACCTGGCAGGAAATGGGCGCAATCGCATAAAACCGGCGACTGAATTTATCATGACCATTTGTGCGCACGGGTTAACCTCTCATTATCGATCGTATACAAAGTAGCGGACAGCTGGCGAACACCATGGTCGCCAGCAAGGAAAAACAAAGAGTATAGTACACGTCGACGCTACCGCGGCGAGTTGATGCAGAAAGAGGTATTGAAACGGATAGCATCGATATGAAAAACTAATCTGGCCGCTCGCTCTGCTCTCTGCAGCTGTGCGCGCTCATGTCCGAGGGAGGCTGGTCAGTAGAGCGCGACCAGGATCTCACCGCCCCGTACGCCTTCAAGAACAACTCCTGGATCGCGTTCGAGGACCACATGTCCGTCAACATCAAGGTACAGCGGCGGCGCATCTCTGCAGCATGTCGGAGATGAATTACATTTTCCGGTAACGAATATATTCCTCCGCTCGCAGGCCAAGTACGTGCTGCTCCGCGACCTCGCCGGTCTAGCCCTGCAATCCGTGGACGACGAGGACTGGCTCCAGACGTCGTGCAAGCCGCCTGTCGAGGACGAGGATGAGGACGACGACGACGACAAGGCCGCCGACAAGGACGACCGCTCGGACGAGGCCAAGGCCAAGGCACGTCTTGACGAGGGTCAGGTCGCCGGTGCTGACGGAGACGACGGCAGCTACCACCCCAGCGGCAAGCAGGCCGAGGAGAAGCAGAAGGACGCGGAGGACAAGAAGGGCGAGAAGAAGGACAAGAAGGCCGAGCCCATGCCCATGACGCTGCTCGAGACCGCGTTCAAGAGCCTCACCGAGTCCTCCCGCCGCACCAGGGCCGCCCTGCTCAGCTCGCTGGAGAACGACATCCACCAGCACGCCGTCGAGTACAACGACTACACCGGTGGGTAGTGCGACCATGCCTAGCGCGATATCGAGCGGACCGACGCACCCACCTGTTGACAATAACGCAGGACGGCGCAGCTCGCGCACACATCGATTGCAACACGTTATTATATTGACCCATGCTGTTTGCACTGGTCCGACAGACTGCGACCCACTCGAACTGACTGACTATAGCATGCCTACCTCCCCCTGGGGTCTTCCATAAACAAAACCGACGAAAACACGATGCTGTTGGGCGGTAGACATTGCCAAACCCGCAAGCAGAACACTTCAAAAGCTTTCCACTATCGCTGTTTGCAACTTCAATCCGTCAGTCAAATACTGATTTACTATACGGTATACTTTGATCTCCCTCCCCAGGCTCAGTGCAGCTGTCTCCGTATCAGATCGTCCGCGTGGTCGACCGCGAGGGCACCGTCCACTCGGTGCGCAGGAACGCGCGCACCGAGTTCGAGTGCTCGCGCCAGGGCTACTTCGTGCACCCACTCAGCTGCAACAGGTTCTACCGCTGCGTCAAGTACAACCAGTACTCGTCCGAGTACACCGTGTTCGAGTTCGACTGCCCGGCCGGTCTGGCGTTCGACGAGCGCGTCGAGGTGTGCGTCTGGCCCGGAAGTCTGCCCGGTGGTGCTTGCCAGGGCTCCAGCGAGATCGCCCCCGTGCCCCGTAGCCAGTACGGCTGCCCCAACGTGAGTGTCGAGATCCATTGCCATGTCGTCGGTGACCCACTGCTCGTCCTCGGCCCGCACCTAAAGAGTTTCTTTTTCTCTCCCACAGGCCGAGGGTTACTACGCCGACCCCGAAAACTGCCGCTGGTTCTTCGCGTGTCTGGACCACGCCCGCGACGGCCTCAGCCCGCTGACGGCCTACGAGTTCCGCTGCCCCTTCGGCCTGGTGTTCGACGAGGGCCGTCAGGTGTGCAACTGGCCGTGGCTCGTCGAGGGCTGCGGCAGCGCGGGCGCGTCCTCGCTGCGCTACCAGGGCGTCCGCGTCTCCGGAGCCGCGGCCGGCAGCGCCGTTAACTACGAGGGCCTGAGCCTACTGAGCGGTGGCATCGGCGGCGCAGGTGCAGGATATGCAGGTGCAGGATACGCGGGTGCGGGAGCGGGCTATGCGAGCGGCGCCAGCCTCGCCGGCAACACCCTGTACACGGGAGACGCGGGTGCGGCTGCGGGCTACTCTGCCGACGCGTCCTTTGAGTCGGCCTCGTTCGCGGCCAATGACGCCTCCAACTCCGGCTACGCCTACAACCAGGCCGCGGGCGGAAGCGCCTCGGCCGGCCGCTATGGCGAGAACAACGGCTACATCGCGCTGCAGGCCGCCCAGGAGGCCGGCTCCCGCCACGAGGACCGCGGCTACGGAGGCTTCGCCACCTTCCCGGCCTCGCAGGTGTCCGGCGGTCGCAGCCAGGGCTCCAGCGGCGTCATTTTAGGCGCCAACCTGCACACGCTGCAGGGCATCCAGGGCGTCGCCGTCGGTCAGGCCGGCTCCGCCTACCAGGCCTCCTCCTCCTCCTCCGCCGCCGCTGCCTCCGGGGCCTCAGCTGCCTCCGGGTACGACGGACAGCAGACAACGGGTTACTCCTTTGGCGCGGGCAGCAACGGAGCCGGGGCGGCTGCCGGTAGTTACGACTACAGCGCGGGCAGCAACGGAGCCGCAGCGACCGCCGGTAGCTACGACTACAGCGCGGGCAGCAACGGAGCCGGAGCGACCGCTGGTAGCTACGACTACAGCGCAGGCTCCTCGACCGCCTTCGGCGCGAAGCAGACCACGGCCTCGGCCGGTCTCGACTACAGCGCGGGCTCCGCCTCTACTTTCGGCGCCAAGCAGACCGCGTCCACGGCCGGCTACTACAACTCCGGGGCGTCGTCCTTCGGGTCGACCGGCTCCACGGCCTCGGCCGGGTACGACTACAACGGTGCATCATCCCTCGGCGTCACCGGCTCATCCGGAAGCAGCTACTCGTCATTTGGAGGATCCTCGGGTGGCATCTCCAGCACATCCGGTATCCAGCAGACCACCCCTGGCTACTCGTTTGGCTCGACCTCGTCCGGCAGTGACTACAGCAGTGGTAAGTCTTGGCTGATCACGTAGATGTAGGGATCGTCCAGAGAGTACGTGCGATTTTCGCAGATTCATTCCGCGGCACATTGATGGTAGCTCAGCGCCTGCGAGACTCAGGGTAGGCCGCCCCGCGGTACACACAAGCACTGCATGCAAGATGTTGTCTACATGACAGGCGCTCCGAGAGCTTGCTTGGGCTGAACTCGGCCGTTTCATAACGACATATGACTGGCGTCTCTTCTGGATGCTCATTTAATTGGCGTAAACTGATCCCAACACTAATGTTTTGTTTCGTTTTTACCTTCCCAGGTGCTGACTACACCGCGTCCACCGCCTCCAGCCTGGGTGCCAGTTCCGGAACGGTTGTGCAGGGCGCGCAGTCCATCCAGGGCGTGCACATCGAGTCCGACGGATCGTCTGGCTACTCCAGCGCCGGCGCTATCCTCACCCCCGTCACCGAGGAGCCGTTCGTCCGCAAGACGGCGTACACCGTCACACCGGCGCCCTACGACGTCGTTTCGTCCACGCCCGCGCCCGCCGTGGTGTCCTACTCCCAGCCGGCCTCCGTGCAGACTGTGACGGCCTCCCCTGGCGTGGTGTCCTACCAGTCCGTGACCCCCACCGCCTCCACTGTGCACAACTACAAGCAGTTCGAGCTGCAGCAGCCCCTGGTCCCCGTGCACGCTGTCACGCCCGCCACGCCTTCCGTTGTCCGTTACCAGAGCGTGTTCGGCCTCAAGCAGCAACAGCAGCAAGCCGTCACCGCGGCCCCCGCCCTGGTCCCCGAGGCACCCACCCTGTACACGTACAAGCAGTACGAGGTGAAGCAGCCCGTGGTGCACTTCCAGTCCGTGACGCCCACCCCCACCGTCGCCGTGCAGTCTTACACGCCCACCGCCTCTCCCGCCTACGTGTCCTACACTCCCACCGTGCAGCCCGTCACCGCCGCGCCCGCCTACTCCTTCATCAGGAAGCAGACGCCCGCCCCGACGCCCGCCCCAGCCCTGGCCTTCGCCACGCCCAGCGCCGCCCCCGCGGTGGTCGGCTACGCCCAGCAGCAGCACGTGCAGCACCAGGTGCACGCC
Source organism: Frankliniella occidentalis (assembly GCF_000697945.3). Taxonomy (NCBI): domain Eukaryota; kingdom Metazoa; phylum Arthropoda; class Insecta; order Thysanoptera; family Thripidae; genus Frankliniella; species Frankliniella occidentalis. The sequence goes on from NW_026267619.1 coordinate 11,727, forward strand.
GTCACGCCGGGGTCCGTGGACCACAGCGTGCAGTACCAGTACAGCTCGCCCGCGCCCTTCTCGCTCAAGAACGTCAAGTACCACAGAATCGTCGACATCAAGCAGGAGCCAAACGGATACTATCAACCCGAGATCAAACATTACAACCAACAGCAGCATGCTCAGGTTCACACTTACCAGCAGGAGGTCAAGCAGGTCCAACCGTTGGTACCAGTCACCAAGGTGGAGTACCAGGCGCCCGAGGTGCAGTACCAGCAGCACGCCCAAGTCCATTCGTACCAGCAGGAAGTGAAGCAGGCCCAGCCGGTTGTCCACTACCAGCAAGAATACAAGCAGGTCCAGCCTGTCGTTCAGTATCAGCAGGTGAAGCAGGTCCAGCCAGTTGTGCCCGTCACCAAGGTGGAGTACCAAGCCCCGGCCGTCCAGTACCAGCAGCACGCTCAGGTTCAGTCATACCAGCAGGAGGTCAAGCAGGTCCAGCCCGTCGTTCAGTATCAGCAGGTGAAGCAGGTGCAGCCAGTTGTGCCCGTCACCAAGGTGGAGTACCAACCCCCGGCCGTCCAGTACCAACAGCACGCCCAGGTTCAGTCATACCAGCAAGAGGTCAAGCAGGTCCAGCCTGTCGTCCCTGTAGTCCAGCAGTATCAACAGGAGGTGAAGCAGGTGCAGCCTGTCACCAGGTTCGAGTTCCAGGCTCCCGCTGCACAGTATCAACAGCAGTACAAACAGGAAGTAAAACAAGTTCAGCCCGTGGTTCAATATCAGCAAGAGTACAAGCAAGTCCAGCCGGTGGTCCCCGTCGTGCAGTACCAACAGGTCAAGCAAGTCCAGCCCGTTGTTCCCGTCACCAAGGTGGAGTACCAAGCCCCTGCATTGCAATACCAGCAGCACGCTCAGGTCCACTCGTACCAGCAGGAAGTGCAACAGGTTCAACCCGTCGCACCCGTTACAAAGGTCGAATACCAGGCTCCCGCTGTGCAATATCAGCAATACCAACAGGAAGTGAAACAAGTGCAGCCTGTCACCAAATTTGAATACAAAACACCTGCTTTCCAATACCAGAATCTGCAACAGTACAAGCAATACAAACAGGAGGTGCAACAAGTCCAGCCTGTGACACCTGCTGCCGTCACCAAGTTCGAGTACCACGCCCCCGCCCAGGTTCACTCGTACCAACAGGAAGTGAAGCAGGTTCAGCCTGTCGTGCCCGTGGTCCAATACCAACAAGAGGTCAAGCAAGTGCAACCCATCAGCAAGTTTGAATACCAGGCGCCCGCTGTGCAGTACCAACAATACCAGCAGCAAGTAAAACAGGTTCAGCCGGTTGTGCAGTATCAGCAGGAAGTGAAACAAGTTCAACCCATTGCCACGGTTGAATACCAGGCACCCGCCGTGCAGTATCAACAGCATGCCCAGGTCCACTCCTACCAGCAGAATGTGAAGCAGGTCCAGCCCGTCGTACAGTATCAGCAGGTGAAGCAGGTCCAGCCAGTGGTTCCCGTCACCAAGGTGGAATACCAGGCCCCCGCTGTGCAGTACCAGCAGCACGCCCAAGTCCATTCCTACCAGCACGTGAAGCAGGCACAGCCTGTGGTGCAATACCAACAGGAAGTCAAACAAGTGCAACCCGTGATCCAATACCAACAGGAGATCAAGCAAGTGCAGCCCGTCACAAAGTTCGAGTACAAGGCCCCCGCGCCGCAGTACCAGCAGCACGCCCAGGTGCATTCCTACCAGCAGGAGCAGGTTCAGCAGGTACAGCCCGTGGTTCAGTACCAACAGGAAGTCAAGCAAGTGCAGCCCGTCACCAAGTTCGAGTACAAAGCCCCCGCCATCCAGGTGCAACAGCAAGTGCAGTACCAACAGCCTGCCGTGGCCGTCAAGGCCCAGGAGGTCGTCTACTCGTACAGCACGCCGTCCAACTACCCCATCCGTCAGGAGGCCGTCAAGGCAGTGAAGCTCAACGTGAACCAAGGTTTCAGCCAAAGGCCCAAGCTGTACCCCTTCGTGTCCAGCACCACGGCCGCCCCCGCTATCAGCCAGGTGCCGCTGTTGCATTCGTACACATACGTCAACGGCAACGAGCCGTCCACCCCTGTGCCATGCACCACCTGCAGCCTCAGTACGGCAGGGCTCAGGGTGTCCTCCACCCCGGCCCCCGCTCGCTACACTGAGCAGCAGCAATACGTCTACTCGTCCACGCCCACCCCCGCCCGCTACACCGAGCAGCAGGTGGTCTACTCGTCCACACCCGCTCCCGCCCGCTACACCGAGCAGCAGGTGGTCTATTCGTCTACGCCCGCCCCCGCCCCTGCCCCCGCCCGCTACACCGAACAGCAGTACGTCTACTCTAGCCCCGCTCCGGCCCGCTACACAGAGCACAGGGAGCAGCAGGTGGCTTACTCGGTCACCCCCGCCCCTCCCTGCGCCACCTGCAGCCAGAGCTCAGCCGGCCTCAAGGTGTCCTCGACGCCAGCGGCGTTCGAGTTCAACTACGTGTCGTCCACACCCAAGTACGAGGCTGGCCTCGTGAGCCAGGTGAGCGAGCAGCAAACCAACCAGTACCGCGGAGGATACCAAGTCCAGCAGCAGCAGCAACAGCAGCAGCAGCTCACACAGGTGGACGACCAGGAGCCACCCGTGGCTCTCTTCGTCCACACGGCGGCGCCCCCGCCCGCGCGCTACAACCAGGTCGTGGTCTCGTCCACGCCTGCGCCCACTCGTTACGTGGAGGATCAGGAGGTGGTGGTGTCGTCGACGCCCAGCTCGCAGCAGCAGTACCAGCAGGTCGTTGAGAACTACTCGAGCGTGCGGCCCGAGGTGTATTCTCAGCAGTACTACTCAACGCCCGCCCCTGTGTCCGTCGTCAAGAACGTCGTCACCCAGGTGTCAACACCGGCCACGTACGTTGAGCAGAACGTGGAGGACGTGCAGAATGTCCAGAGCGTCGAGTTCGGCGCGAAGAAGTCCCATGTTGTGTCCGAGTACAACTACGTCCAGGGCCAGGAGCAGGCTACCCCCACCGTCGCCCCCGCCGTGGACGTCTACCCGATCGCCCCCGAAGTCCCTGCCACAGTGGACGTGCAGTACCAGACCTCGCCCGCACCCGTGCCGGTCCGTCGTCTGCGCCCTTCGACCACGGCCGCGGCTTACATCGAGGAACAGCAGCAAATCGTATCCGAGGGCTACGCCGGCGACGTCGTCGTCGGCTCAACAGCAGCCCCCACCGCCGGACCCACCCGTGGCAACATCCGTTACGGCTACGAGGAGGACCTGCAGCAGCAGATCAACGCCGAGGAGGCCATCGAAGACAGCGCGTACGGCGTCAAGAACCAGGACGCGTACTCTGGCTTCGCCCAAGTCATCGAGACCAGCACACTGGCCGCCATCGGCGCAGTCGGCAGCAGGCGACCCGGCCGCGTCCGCGTCGGCACCACGGCTCAGTACAGCGAGGGCAGCGATGAAGGCTACTCCAGCTCCACGACGGAGAGCTACGGCTCGAGCACCGTGCGCGCCAAGGGCAAGGGCAGGAAGCGCACTAAGATCGTGGTGGTGACACGCCTCAGTGACGTGAACCCGCTGCTCATCGGCAAGCTGGGCGCGCAGTGCAGCTGCGCTGAGAACGGTCGCAAGAGCCGTACCGGCGTCAAGCGCGTCATCTCGAGGGTCCGTGTTGTCCGCCCCAAGGACGGCGATGCAGGCCACGCCTTCTCCTCAACCGCTCGCTCCACAACAGAGGGCTACGTGTCGTCCACGACCGAGGGCCGTGTGGTCTCCTCCACCGAGCAGGCCGAGATCGACGAGGACTTGGCGCTCATCCGTGACGCTGAAAAGTCAGACGCCGAAGAAGGCGACGACGACGCGGCCGACTTCGGTGCGGTGGTCGTCTCGAGCACCGAGGGCACCGTGTCGTCCTCGGCAGCTTACGAGCAGGACGACATCGTGTCGAGCACAGTGGCGATCAGGGGTAGGGGCAGGGCGCGCGGCAGGACCACGTACATCCGCGCGGGCAAGGCCAAGAGTACCATCTACGTGTCCACCACAGCCGAGCCGGATGACGACGACGACGAGCAGAGCCCGAGCTCAAGCACGAGCAGCAGAGTGTACGAGGTGACGACGCCGAGCAGCAGGCGCTTCTCCGGCCGCCGCACCACGGCGCGCTCCATCCAGATCAACAGCAAGGACGACGAGGACGACGCGGAGGCCGTGGTCATCCAGCCCAGGCCCAGGTCGCGGGCGCGTCCCTCACCGAGAGTCCGTTCGCGCGCGCGCTCCGATAACGACCTCGCTTCGGCATCCCCGTCACCCGTTGCCACCGAGGTGGAGGACACCAACGCCGTCGTCGACGAGGTCACACCCGGCCCCGGACACACGGTCGACCTGGGCGTCAACGGGGTGGTCGAGTGCAAACGGCCTGGTCTGTTCCGACACCCAGAGCTGTGCAACAAGTTCTACTCGTGCAACTGGGACAAGTGGAAGAAGAAGTACGCCGTCAACGTCTTCAACTGCCCCATCCACCTGGCGTACGACACCTCTATTGGCGCGTGTAACTGGCCGTCCAAGGGTCCAGCCTGTGTCAACGGCAAGCTGCTAGTGTGATCAGATAAATTTCCCTGACATGTTACCCGTTAACGTGGTGGTGTCATGAGTTACCGGGTCGGCCAAGCATCGGCCACCCACCCTTAGCGCCTTCAAGGGAAACGCGCAGGACAAAGCCCCTCATCGTAAATGTGATTCTGGAATCAAATTTTAAATATGAATTCGAAAGGATTCCACATTATTGATAAAGCTTTCAATGTTGAAATCCCATGACACATAGATGCAAAATGTGCCATAACGGGTGCGTTCAGACCCCTCACCTAATAAATGCAGGTCTACCAGAAAACATTTTCACAGCAAACAGAAATCAAGACAAAAATTGACCAGTGAGGCATCTGAACACAGCCAATAGTAATAGATAAATATAGATCTGACTCTGATATTGTGTCTAAAGGAAAAGTCGTGGTAGTAAAGCTTGTTCAATTTCTTGTGAGCGCTTAGTGCAAAATCAACAGGTACAGAGATATTTTAGATTTTCATGATAAATCAATTACTAAAGAAATGTCACCAAACGCTCATGACAAATGCAAAGCTGCCTAAAGAGCTTCATTCTTTGGGAAAACCATAAATGCAGCAAGTTGTGCAATGATATGTACACAGCTCAGATGAGAAACAAATCCTACTCTGTGTGAATAAAAACTTAGAAATTAAAATACAGACTTATGAAAATGTGTTGCTTGCAGGTCTCTTGTATATAATTATTTATGGCAGTAATAAATTAAAATAGAGACATTCTAGATGGAGTTTATTAACATTTTCTGAAAACATCACATCACACATTGGTCCCCATTGGCACATCATCGCATTTTACTCTAAAACACCGTGTTTACACATATGTAAGACATGGCTTCTTATCTATGCTAAAGGTTTGTTACATTTATTAGGTATTGGTCCAAATTTAGGATACAATGCATACTTTTTAAAAAACACTTCACATTGGTCCAAAGCTTACAGAGAACACATGGAAAAAAACATTCAGAACGCTTCTTTTCTTTACGTGTTTCAAACTAATGATCACACAGTTCTTAATGACTACAAGCACCAGAATTGAAGTTTTGTCTAAAGTAACTTTAGATAAAAAGTGCCTACGCACATATTATGTTTAATGGCTTCATAAAATTTTAAAGCTATGATACGGATGAAGTTGGAAGAATTACTTAAGAGTAAAATTTATGGGGTAAATGAGCAAATAAATAAGACTTGCACAGAAGGAAGTACTTCCAGTTCATTGAGCAGAAATTGATTAGTTGAGTAACTTGAATGTTTGGTAGATAATTAAAATTCCCCTAAAACTGGCATATCACAATCTCAATAAAACACAATAAAAAAATTTAAGCACTAAAATTAACTACAGCCCTTAGTAAAAGAAGATTTTATTAAATGGAGGGCCAATTTCTTCTACTGGGCAATTCTATGAAGAAGTACCTGAAAGTGACGGCAATTCTAATCGAATGAGGCGTGCTACGTATTGCTATAACAGATGACTGGTCTCCAAATGAGTTTAGTTATGTGATGCAACAACATGTAGCGTCTCTTTGTCACTTGCAATTTTATATTTATTTCATGGAATTGCCCTACTAGACGATGCGTTCTACTTCTGATGTACCTCTAGATGAAGCTCCACTGCAAGACTCATCGTCATGAGGTAGAGGGGATGGAGCTACAAATTTCACATTCTTCAGGTAAGGGTGTTCCATTGCCTCTTTAGCAGTAATACGCTTGCTTGGATCATAAGTCACCATTTTCTAAGAAGAAAAAAAATGATTACTGTAGGAAAGATGAGATTCATTAAAAATTCAAGCGATGCAATGCATTAAAGAACAAACCAGAAACAAATCTGCTCCATCATCATCCATCGATGGAAGGACTTCTCGGATGTCCTGAGGATCCCATCTAGGGAACATGGATTTGTAGTCAGGAAGCTGAGACACTCCCGGCCATTTTGTTTCATCTGGAGTACCCAAGGTACGGAAAACCCTAAATAACTGGTCTATTTCTGAGTCTCCAGGAAATAAAGGTCGCCTTGTGGTCTGTAACAATAAAATTTTAAAAATAAAATACTGCTCAGAGATGTACTTTTAGATGGATAAACAAATACAAAGTACGAAATAATCACCATTTCTGCAAATATGCAACCAAGACTCCAGACATCAACTGCCATAGAATATAACTTTGTGCCGAGCAAGATTTCAGGGGCACGGTACCACAAGGTCACTACTTCATGAGTGTAGGGTCTCACAGGCATGCCAAAACCTCTTGCCAATCCAAAATCTGCCAACTTTATATATCCTTCCATGTCTATGAGAAGATTTTGAGGCTTGAGGTCCCGGTGCAAAACTCTATTTTGATGGCAATAAGATATACCCAAAAGAAGCTGGTGCAGGTAACTCTGTTTGCCAAGAAGAATAAAATTGGTTTGAGAACAATCCAATCTCGGAAGTGGTCAAAAGCCAGTAATCTTTAAGAAAATTAACATTCAATAATACCTTGACCAATTCAGGTGGGAGACCATCTTTATAAGAGTCCAGATATTTCTTAAGATCATGTGTAAGAAATTCAAAAACAAGGAAAAGTTTCCTCTCACAGTGAACTACATCTAACAATTGAACAACATTAGGATGAGTGAGTTCCTTGAGAAGGGAAATTTCTCGGAGTGCAGTAGAAGGTACACCTTCCGACTCACTGAAAACAAAAACAATAATTGAGTAGAATGACTTTGAAAAGAATTTTCAGTATTTTCTTAACACTTTTACAAGTATTAACAACATAGCTGGACACTGCACAGTTCTAACAGGAATTTCTTAGACAAATACATTTTGGAAATTGCACATCTTGAAAGCAGCTTCAGGCACAGCAAGACACCAGAACATCCCCGGCAAAGAACACCACAGAAAGGCAGGCACGTGCTCCAGGCAGGCAAAAGAGCAGAGGTCATGACAAGGTGAGGAGCGTTGTTAATGGAGAAGCAGTTGTTAGTTGGTACGGAACAAGTGAAAACACAAACTAAGCTGAATCATGTGGTGCTACGATTTCCAATGTACACGCAGCAATCGCAAGATCCAGCTAAGCAGATGCTTCACAATCAGAACAGATTGGTCAGACAGTGGACTTTCAATCCCCTTGAAACTGTAAGTCAATTTCTATGAGAATATATAAAAATGAAAATAAATTGACATGGAATGGCTGGGTAACAAAAGAGGATGAAAAACTGAAGTAAAGGAACAGACAAAACTAAATGGTCAAAATATGACAAAGATAATGGCTCATATTCATTAAATGTTGCCAGTAAAGCTAAAATTCGGTCCGAAAGTGAGCTCTCCCCACCACTTTCCCACCATTCCCAGCATGTCCCCCTTGCCTGGGGGCAAACACTCTCCTTGCCTGGGGGAAAACATGCGGGGAAGGGTGGGGAAAGTGGTGGGGAGAGCTCACTTTCGGAACAAATGAGAAAGAAGCAGAGAACAAGAAATTGGAAATCATTATGCTAGGACATGGTGATTTTCAATGTCTTGTTCCCCATATTCCGCATCTTTTTTGCTTTCACAGGATGAGATATTGCTAAATAAAGTGAATAGTTTTAAAATTTATATTAAAGAGCTACATTAATTACAGAAAAAGAGGAAATGAAGCAAGTAAGAGTAAATCATTGGGTTTATAAACAAGCATTTTAGACACACACAGAAACAGGGCTCACTGAACATGAAGTGGTCATCCTAATGTTGATTGGCATTGTAAGTTCAGAAACCAGAATTAAAGACAAGAAATAAAACCCTGTAATAAGTCAGCAAGCAATGACTCAGCTCCAGAGAAATTTATTTTTGCCAATATAATCCCCACACTGTGAAAGTTCTTATGAAATTCATGCAGTAGGCCAAGATACAATCATCCAATAATTGTCTTGTAAGTGAAGCTTTAACATAAAAACTGACTCATGTCAATTGTAATGGCTACATTAATTTTGACTCTGTTCGAAAATCAATTTTAGATTACTCATTCAGTTAAAGTCAATTTGAATTCAATGTTATTGAACAAAAGCATAAGAACTTGACACATAACCTCGAAAGCCCACATTTACAGTGCTTGGATTGCAGATTACATGTATCATTCAGGAAACAAGAGGAAATGACATGTTATGTACAAGTGCAAAGGAAAACATTACAGATCAAGCAGTCCACATAATTTCACGACCATCGACGCAACGCGAAATCCTTGCAAACCAGCGCATACCTGACTTATGAAGAGCAAGACGTTAGTAACACATCAAATTTAGACAAATAGAGAATATCATGGTGGAAATAAGTCAAAATAAGTTAAAAGGTGACTATTTCCTCGATAGAAAGAATCGATAATGCCAAAAATCAGGAAAGAAAACGGCTGGAGCATGCTGGATCTGTGACGGTCCGCCATAGTTGTTAAAATTTTCCTATTATAGGTCAACAGTCTTGCCACACTTCTCATTTTCTGTTTCTCAATTTGTAGGCAGCCAGAGACTTTACACTTCATAGGGTCATTAAAGGAAAATGTCTTAAATACTTAAATATTATCCTTGATCAAAACTGAGATAAGGGAATTCCATAAGGAGGTCCATGTTGAACACAAGTTCAGATTGACAAGTTGGTACAATAAGAAACATTTTTTTTGGATAGGTAATAAAATACTTTGCAAAGAGGAAAATAGCATTGCCAACAATTGAGAAAATCTAGGTTGCTTTAGAAAACTGACAAAAAAAGGGGGTTGTTTTTCTAAAAAAAAATAATGTTGTGACTCTTACTCTCAGCGCAAAAAGAAAAGAAACTGCAAAACAAGGCGGGAAATTTAAATGTGGGATGACAAATGTTTAGTTTATTTTCGCTAAATAATCAGGGAAGCGTTCTCTTCATGAAAGCGATAACAAGTTAATACATACTGTATACCTTCGCTAGTTTTGTTAAAACATGTTAGCACACAAGGAGAACTAGTATTCAACAAGAATAAGCTGCATAAGTTTTGAAACACTGCAGAAAATAAGACAAGCAGCACAGAAATAAAGTTTTAAAGATATGTCTACATAATAGCTACGATGTAATCTTACAGATATTTTGTACAATATTATCAAATGGGTTTGTACATTGCTACAGTTGACGAAACCAATATCAAGTGAAGGACTCGTGCTCTCGACAGAAAGTATTGAGGCAAAATAACTGAAAGCATTGAGGTCTTAAAGACTTACGTTTCAAGGCGAATCTTCTTAAGGGCAACCCATTTTCCAGTTTTCTTGCACCGAGCTTTGTACACAACACCATAGGTTCCTTCCCCTATCTTCTCAATTTTCAGATAGTTCTCCATATGTAAGAGTTTTGACTATCATAACAAAGTGTAATAAAATGATAGCAATAGAGATGAAAGACGGCACAAAAGTAGTCGATCGGTGCCCATAAAAAGTTAAAATCCTACAAGTGGGCGGCTAACCATAAAACAAGACATTAAAAAACACATTATTAAAATTCTTCAATAACTGTCTTCTATCAAAAAAAAGTTTCCAACCCCACAATCTTTTTCAAAATACCGCAACTAACCAACTTTAAGTGAACCTACAGATAAAAGCCACAGAATAAAAACAAATTAACTATAAAATTCAGATTTTGGAGTTGTCAGGTCAGCGACGTCGGCGTAGCCGTGTTTTGGCGGGAGATACACCAGCTGACGCTTGATTGACATTGATCATTACCAACCTGTGAACAGCTTTAAAGCAGAAAAGAAGCAGAAAATTTCGAAACTTTAGTTGTGGGAACTTAAGAATATTTTTTAAAACGATTGCTTAATATCATCACACAGTTTATCTCCGTGAACTCCTTGGAAATTATTCTGTAGTGCCTTTGTTTTTGCTGTCTGGGTGCCTGCCAGGAGGCAAGGGACGTCTCGAAAATTTTGTAGTGTTACGAGCTCTTTCTGACGCCATCTTTCTCGTGTTTCACTTCACCTCGTGGCCGTAGGTTAGGTTCTCCTCAGTAGCAATGCGTACTTGGCCATAGTGTTCCAACAACATGGATATCGTAAACGAAGTTCTGCAAAAAGCAGCGAGGGAAGCAGAGAAGTTTAAACCTATTACAGTTGAGAAGCACTTGGAAGTTGAATTTGACGTAGGAAATTTACTTGCTTTCGACACAAATGAGTTAGATACCAGAAAGTTAAGGTTAGTACTCCTTAGTATGTTGTTTTCTTGCTAAGTAATTTTGAACTCTCGGTGAAAATTCGAGGACTCCATCACTAGACTCCATGTGTTTAGTTACCCTCACCCGTCTTGCTCACCAGCATTTGACATTTCCTACGGAAATGTGTATTTACAATATGAGATTGTCAAACATCACCTTCCATGCTGTGCTTACAAGTATATCACTCATACTAACTTCTTTTGTAACCAGGTCCGCAACAAATGATTACCTCAGAGATTTGACAAGGGACAACACACAGTTACTCTTAAATAAAGTTTGGGAGCTGCCTACAAAGCGTGTAGATGAAGCTATAGTTGCCGAACTACCCAAACCATCATATCTGATTCCGAGATCTCTTCCAGTTCCGAAACCTAAAGAACCTACCAAATGGGAAAGGTTTGCTAAAGAAAAGGGCATTGTTAAGAACAAAAAAGCCAAGTTGCTCTGGGATGAAACACTTAAGGTAAGTGAATAGAATTGTTTTTATTGTTCTTCTCAGTTTCTGCGATAGGAAATTTAAATTTTGTGTTTTTCAGAAATGGATACCAAGGTACGGTTATAAACGGGCAGCTGCTGAGGAACAGAAGGATTGGTTAATAGAGTTACCTGGAAATGCTGACCCAATGGAAGATCAGTTTGCTAAGAAAAAGAAGATAAAGGATGAAAAAGTTGCTAAAAACGAGCTTCAGCGAATGAGAAATATTGCGAAAGCACGCAAGATCAAAATACCTAGAGTAGGAATGTTGTCCACTGACAGACCTTCAACTAAGGATGTATGTATATTTTATCATTTGTAATTTTATGCAAGAATATTAATTTTTGGCTGTATTAGTAATCGTTGATAAATTTCCAGCTTCACAAAGCAGCTACTGTGGCAAAGGTTTCAACTGCCTCGGTTGGGAAGTTCCAGCAAAGTTTACCCAAGGAAAAGCCAGCAAGAGATGTAAAGAGTCTTATGCCTGTAGCACCAGCTGCCAAGAGAAAAAAGCCAAATCTTGTAAGGAAATATACAAACTTTCTCTAATATTTTACTTCTCTTTTTAGAATGGTTCTGTTTACTTAAATATTTTGTTTCAGACTCCACAGCAGGAGAGAAAGTCTAATATTGACATCATAGACAAAATTTTAAATAAAAAGCCTAAAATTGATTTGGAAGCTGCTGTTAATAGGGAGATGCATTATCAAGATTCAGAGTAAGTTCAAATACATTTTTATTGGTATTTTAAAATATTACTGGAACTGTTTGCATCCAATTTTGTGTTGTGATGAGAAGACTGGCACGGAGCCCATTGCACTGCCGACTGTGGTTGAGTCTTCCAGATTCCTACTTAGGCTGGGCACTGAAACTCGAGAAAGCTTTGATCTTATCTGAATGCAGGATGTGCCTTGTTGCACCTTTTGATAGTCATACTGATGTTTCTTTCAATGCTATGATGATAAAATAGGCTTGGAGCCCATTGCACTGCCGAATGTGGTTGAGTCTTCCAGATTCCCATTTTGGCTGGGCACTGAAACCTGAGAAAGCTTTGATCTTATCTGAATGCAGGATGTGCCTTGTTGCACCTTTTGATAGTCACACTGATGTTTCACTCAATGCTATGATGATGATAAAAGTAGGCTTGGAGCCCATTGCACTGCTGACTGTGGTTGAGTCTTCCATATTCCCACTTTGGCTGGGCACTGAAACCCGAGAAAGCTTTGATCTTATCTGAACGTTGAGCGTGACTTATGTTCAGACGCTACTTAGTCAGTGTTCATTAATAATTGGTAAATCATTTAATCTGTACCTTTTCTCCTCTTTTTGCAGGCGATCTGAAGAGAAAAAATCACAGAAGCCTAAAGCAGGTCGTGGTGGGAAGAAAAGAAGTGCTGGTGCTGGTGGAGGCAAGAAGGGGAAAGGAAAGTTTGGTGGTGGCGGCGGTGGCAAACCAGGGAAGGCTTCTGGTAAACCAGCTGGTAAGCCAGCTGGTAAAGTTAGAGCTCATGGAGGTGCAGGGAAAAAGGGTGGAGGTGGCCGCAAAAGAAGATGAACCGTTGTACCTGCCTTTTATTTATGAACATTCTCAAAAACTTTTGACCGTTATATATTCATTTCTTCTCAGTTCAATTTTCTCTCTCAAGCCCACTGTTAAGTTCTTTTTGCTAATGGAAGTTTCCTGTTGTGTCATTGTTGAAGTAAATAAATTGACTTTACTCTGTTCAAGTTGTTATAAATAAGTCTTACTTATTTTAATCTGCAAGATTGCTCCATCCTAATGATGGGTCTTTAGAGACAGCCATGTATATCAAGGCTCCTTTCCCAGGCAAAGCCTTGGCTGCAATGTACGTTTTTTGATCATGGGACCAATGAGCAAAATATGGTTCCTTAGGCTCAGACTCTGCAACATTTTCTTCAATCTCAGGGACGTCAAGCTCTCTTTCAAGCCAAGCAGGGTTTTCGACTATCCTCATACCCTGAATGAAGGTTATTATTAGAGAAGCAGGTGCCTAAAATATAACTAAGAAATTGTGTTCGGACCTGTACAGGTAAGTGCTGGAAGTCCCAAAGGATGTGATCCGGAGAATCTTTAAGCATGTCTTCCAGGACAGCTTCCTGAATTACCTAATAAGGCAAAATTTAATGTTGGTACATAACTTAATTCTGAAGTTGTGAGGAATTCTTTCAATGTTTGATGCAACTTACCTGTAGGAGATATTGGAAAAATATGTTACGATTTCTGCCAACTGTAACACTGCAAGGAGTCAAGCAGATAATCCTTTGAATCCAATGCTTACAAATTTTTCTATCTGTAATATTGTATGTACCATACAAGTATTAACATAAAATTATTGAAAGTGATTTATGGAGTTGATGAGCTAGTACCATGGGGTTTTTGCAAGCGTCCTACAAAGCTTTTTGCTATGAGGAGATAACGCCTGAACTGCTCTTCATACTCAAACTGGGTTTGCCCGGACTCCATGGCTTTAAGTTTCAAGTTTCACTAACAGACTAAAATTTGATGTCCGAGCGCTGAACCTTGAGAAAGGGCGGCCCCTCTCAAGGCTGAACACTGAACAGAAGTTACGAAGTAACCATGGTGTCGACGAGAGGTACTGATTTAAACCACCCGCTACCTGGCTTCACTAGCTAACCTAACAAGACAGAAATAAACGTAAAAAAATTATGATATCTTCAAAAAGGTTTAGTTCATGCATCTGTCATTGTTTCTTAGCATAAACATATTTCTTAAATTATACAACTGGGAAGGGTATTAGCTCAAATCTAAATACTTTCCAAACTTTTTGTAACTGAAGTTGGTAATTAGACTGTATGGTACAAAGTACCAACCTGCAGTTTTACTATACAAAATAAAACAATAAAATTTAACGAAACAAGGCATTAAAATGAAATTAACTTTGTACGAAATTACGTTTCAATAATGTTTTTGTGGATTTGAAACCTCTGATTTGTTCGACTTATTCAATTTTTTGACGGATTTTTTGTGGTAATGGTTGGTGTTTGTAGTTTATAACAAAAGATAGTGTATGACCACGCCTCTGACCTGAGGTATTTGTTGTCACTTCAAAATACCAAACATCAACAACAACAGTTAGTGTAATTTGTTCTCAATGCTATATGTTTTACTGTCTTATCTTGCATTATTCGACTTTTAAATCGAATGAGTTATGTTACTCTCCCATGAAATATTATACATTGCAGAAAGTGAACTAAAGCAGAGTGGAATGAACCGCCCTAGAAATAACCTGTCTCTTTTGCATCTGTTGCTAATTCATTAATATTTATTCTTGAGTTCACAAGATGACTCTCACCTTAACATTACTGTCTTCACCATTAAATTGAAGTAGTATATTTTAACGAGTTTTAAATTACGTTATCTTTGTGTTTTTTTTCCATTTTGTCAAAGCCCCACCCTGACAGAATTTCTGTGCTTCTTCTTACACTATTAATACTGCGGAGCCTTTGTAGATGTGCTGATACTGACCATCTTCCTTTTTTTTCTTTTATTGTCCGTACAGCGTTGTCAAAATGCACTACAGTCAATCTAAAAATCCCAGTATGGGTACACCATCAGTGTACTCGCACATGACCCATGCAACGACTCGATCTTCTGCTGGCTTAAAATCTGCTCGTTCTATCAAGTCACTGAAAGTGAAGTGGTATGAAAAGCCAATATTACAAGATGCCATTATTCTTGACATTCAGAGAGGCTGCCTACTTATTGCCTTCTATTCATTGGTATGTCAAGCACACAACTTGCAAAATTCTTAATGTTATCATACTTTTATATGCAATGATTTGCGGGCTAATGATCTGGAAATTGTATTTTTGCAGCTTCTAAGTATTTTCACTGTTATTACGGCTCTGTTTGACATTTACTGTTTGGCAATGGCTGAGCCGGGTTCAACTCATTACGGTTACTATATCATAAGCTACCAGTTTGTATATGTTGGGAACAAACATGGTGAGTTTAAACTTCTTTTTATCTTCCTGTTTAGTTATAAAATTCTGTGTCTCTTCTGACTGAATTACTTTCTAATGTTTCAGTCCGAAATTGCCTCATTGCATTTGCCCTTTTCTCACTTATTATGGGTTTGGCAGTGCTTGTTACAAGCTGCATTCTCATTTCTGCTCTAAGAAAGGTAAGTGACCAATATTTGTGTGCTGTCTGCATGACAAAGCAAGTGTTATGAAACCGATTACTGATTTACCTTTATAAATATTTTCTGTTTCAGGAACATGAGCATAAGATGGTACCTTGGTTGTATGCATTTGCTGTCTTCACACTTTTCCGCCTTTTTGCCTTTTTGTTTGCGTCAATTGTCAATGATCTCATTTTCGGCTACAACATTCTCATGACGCTTTTGTGGTCTTTGTTTTCAATTATAAATGTATATGGATGGGTTCTTAATTATTCTCTATTCCTGGAATTGCGACAACTGTCTAAAATCGAGGATTATGCTCACTTACGGGTAAGTTCACTTTTATAGTATTGTCACGATACTTATTTCAAACTGACTTGCTTTAGCCATCTTCATACTATTTACAGATGGGGACTATGGCATCTTTAAATGCATCAACTACTAATTCTCTTGCTGGATCAAGACCCACTACGCCTCATGGTACTGTGTCCACCTCACCTATTCAGTAACTATTATGTCATTAAATTTTAAAGATCTCCTCTGTAATCTCATTTTTTAAAAAGTGATTGTACGGTAGATCCAATCAGGTGACACTGTGACTTGAATTGAGAGAACCAGGCCAAATAAGGCCCAGTCACCCATTGTAAAATACACTATTGTGTACTTATTCTGACTTCTAAAAGATGTCATTGAAATAAGAGTTTCAATCTTTTTAAAGTGATTTCATCTCTTTATATAATTATCACATTGAAGTGTTATGACTCAAATGTTTCATATGTTTTATTACTTTAACTCTAGCTATTATAAATCAACAAAAGATAAATATTCCTGTGAGGTTTTTGCCCTCAGGTGTATTGCGCACATTTACTGAGCTGTTTAATGAGCAGTCTTGTATTTTAGAAATTTTTCACATTGTGCCTTCAGCAATGTATTTATATCTACAGATTCGATTATTTTACTACAACTAACATTAGACTGATATCAGAGTACTGAACCATCCGTCCACAAGATGCGCTTCTTTTCTTAACAATATTTTTAAAAATATTACGATTACCAGTATGTTAGTTTTAGAACTATTTTGTTTTCACAATGTTGCTATATTTTAAGTGTACAGTTTTCACCCCTTTAAAAACTAAATACTTTATCATTTGTTTATACACTCTTTAGAATCTTCCTGAATAGAAGTGATTATTCAAAATTGTAACTATATTGATATCTTATGAATTGATTGTGTTCAAAGAAATGGAAAACTTGAGCATGTTGAATTAGAGTTCAGGGTGATCTGTTTGTTTCCTCTTACCAGTATTTGAGTTTGTGGTTTGTTATGTTTAAAATCATATTTTTTTCCAAAAGTTTTTATTATTGTAACTCCTTACTGATAAAAGCACATCAGTGCAGTTGTTTGTGGTCCAATGTACCCAATAGAAATATGGATGTCTTTTTCTCGCTTGTTTTTGACTGCTCCGTCCATTTTACTTAACTGTAAAACTTAATTGTCTACTGAACAAAAGAGAAGACCCTTTTTTTTCTACTGCCATTTCTTTTTTTAGTTTGTATGTGATGACGAGAGTACATTCCATCCACTGTTAGTATTATTTCCTTACTTCATGCACATTTTGTATAAATTTGTATTGGTCAGTAAAATAAAATATTTACGATAGAAAGAACCGCGTCTCGACTGAAGACCTGGCACGCACGCAAGACACCGACGCCGCCGCTCGGATTGTCTAGCACACAAGATGCTAGCACCTTCGGCGTAAAATTAAAACGATCGTCATTCCAAAACTACGCCCGTGTCGGCAGCCGGGTCAGCTGAGCAGTTTCCTTCCTCGGTGCGCCCGCCCCGCCCCGCCCCGCTCCAGCTGCTGCTGCATATGATTCACACGATGGCGTGGTGCCGAGGCGGGTCCGCCGTCATCTCTTTGCGCTTTCGACGTCACCGACGCGAGTGACGTGTCCGGTCCAGAGCGGCTCCGCCGTGATGCTGTACAGTCGCGTCCCGTCCGAGAGGGGTCAGGTCCGGGAGAGCAGGGCGGTGCTGGCGCTTGTCGCAGGTGATCTCACTGCTCTCGGCGAGCTTCATCATCGACTCACAGTCGCTATGGCCGCCGCCCTCGAGCTGTCCACACACTTACTCCACACCCAGCCGCCGTCACGAAGGGACAAGGGAAGTCCCTCTTGCGCGGTCCGGAAGTATGTAGTTTCTGCGACAAGGAGAGCGCTCTCCCGCCCGCTAACCTGTCGCGACGTGAGCAGATGCATCTCTCTGTCTGGTGGTGGGTTGTGGGTGGCACCGAAGCATTCCTCATCTTCCTCCTGCTTCAGACCAGCTCTGCCGGTAGTTTTCCCTCGGTTGTACTAATCCGATCACTGAGCGTTGCCGCTGCACAGTCTCTTCTTCTCCAGCGTATGATGCGGAGAGAAAGCCCACTGCAGTGCGCCATCATCGTATGTTCCTGGCGGCGGGGCGCCCCAACCCGCTGACCGTGCCCCCCGGATGACAAACTGCACGACGGACATGGTGGCGACCCGGTGGTGCTCAAGCACCACAATGTTCCCTGCTGGCGAGGCGGGGCGGAGCGGGGGTGCGGCCCTGCCCTGTCCGGCTCAATTTGCAATAAATTACTCGGCTAAACGGCCGGCGGCGGCGGGAGGCACGCGCTTAGGCAACGCCTCAGGGAAGGCTAGCCGGCTATGTGCCATGCCTCACCAGCACCACCGACGCCGAGCCTGAGCGAACGCGCGCGCGCGAAAACAAATATCGTAATTATGTAAGAATTCATTATTTTCACACCTGGGGTGCGTCCTTTTCAGCTAACTTCCATCGCGCGATCACGTCGATCACGTCGATCGCGGCCGAGCTCGATCGACGCGCCGCCTTCTAACGCCGCTGCAGAACGTTGCTGCGCATGCGCAGAGGGTTCGCGCGCGACCGTTTCCTCTCCTGCGCATGCGCAGCAACGTTCT
>NW_026267619.1:36529-43632 GCF_000697945.3 Frankliniella occidentalis
CGGGGCGGGGCGGGGCGGGGCGGAGCGGGGCGGGGCGGGGCGCGGGTGGCGCGGTGGTTTGCAAATCTGCCGCGCGCTCGGCGGCGCCAAGGCGGTCCGCACTTATGTCAAGAGTGCAATGGGAAAACAACGAGGGGCTGTCGTCCATTTCGTCTCTTTTCTCACGCCTCTTCGACGGGGAGGGCTGACGTAGGCGCGCCTCGCTCGAAACACCGCGAGCTGCTGCTTGTGCTCCATCTTCTCGTTGGACGACGACAAGAAGACCCTGAGCGTGAAGCCTCCCCAGCCCCGGCGGCCGCGCGCCGCGAAGGAGGGAGGGAGGCTAGCGGGGACCTGCATCATTTCGCCCCTCGTAAAATTATCGAGTTTATAATAAATTGGACGTTTTTATGGACAGCACTGCATAAAAGTATCCCGCTCGTAAAGTCCTGTTGGTAGCTAGCTAGGAGAGGGAGGAGGGAGGGGCGTGTTTATTAAGGGAACTAAGAATTGATTCTTTAGCGGCGGCAGATAGTAAGCACCGCGGCGCAGCGAGCAGAAGAGCGCGGCTGCTCAGGGCAGCCCGCTGACCCCGCGGCCGCCTCCCGCAGGACGCGACCCGCGACATCGTAAAACCGTGGCGCTGGATGCGTAGCGGCGGCTGCAGCGGCGGCAGGAGCGACCGCCAAAGGAACGCAAGTCAGTCTCCACCGGGAGGGCGATTACGGGAGTGATGGCACGGAATAAAACGTGGGAGATTATGAAGGATGTGGCGCCCGGCGTCGGTAGCTGTCGCGGCGGCAGCAGCATCCCCGTCTCACCCGGCGCGAAGGCGGGAAACGACTTACTATGAGATCTCGTGTCGTACAGCCGGATTACATCCCAGATTACATCCCAGATTACTCCGCATTACCCTAGATTATGGTCACACCCTCAGATTACTCCCGGATGATAAATCCAGGACGGAAGGGCGGCTATCGGTCGAGGACACTCACTTCACTTTTACCATACTTTTCCAAGCATCTTTCCATATTATTTTAAAAATTTCGATCGGATTAATCATTATGGTGGTGTAGCAGGATGTATAGCAGAGAAGCGTTCGCCGATGTGCTGTGCGTCGCGGAATGAGGCGTGAAGCGCGTGTGCTTGATTGTGTTGTTTAGTCGTGTGTGCGTGCTTGTGCGTGCTTGTGCGTGTGTTTGAAAGCTTTTGCGGTTGTGATGGTGTTGGTGCTGATGGCGATGCCCGGCCCTGCAGCCTCATGCAGCCCGTAACGAGCCGCATTGTGCGACAGGACGGGGGACCCCGGCGCAGCGGCGTAGCCGGCGACCTGTGCGAGAGAGAAGTGCGGGAGGCACACACGAGTCCACTAGGACTTCCGACACCTCTCTCTCGCTCTCAGTAGACCACTCTGTTGGTCCGAGCTACGCCACTACCTCTCCTGTCCTAGGATGTGCAGCCCCGCCCCGCCCCGCCCTACCCGTCCCGCGCCTGCCGGTGCCACACCCCCGACCCGCTGCATTCCCTCACGAACACAACAGCAGACCTGGCCGGGCCCGGCCTGAGGGAGGGGAGGCGGGAGGGGTCACCCGCGGAGGGTCGCCCGCGGAGGGGTCACCCGATAGTCATCGCGGAGGTCACCAAACACGCGTGTTTGGACACCGGCAGACAGGTGGGCGTGGCTGGCGGCGGCGGTACTCGGAGGGGGTTGCTAGCAGGCGGCTTCGCGCGGTGCGATACACGAGTGATAATGACCAGGTGATGATGGTGCTGATGCTGGTGATCTGCTCACTGTGAAAAATAGTCGGAAGGTTCACAGGAAAATTTTCTTTGACGCAATTTGTGAAATTACAATTTTTAATCGTAAAAAGACATGCAGTACGTATCGACTTAAAATTCATTGGCGAGTAAAACAAGTGCTCTTGTAAATTTATAACTTTAATTATAATTCGAGTTCACAAATTTTTTGTAAATTTACGACGAAATTTTTAGTGCTGAAGAGAAAAGTTAACGTCGCATACCAGAGAGCGCTCGCCAGTTTTGAAACGTAACGATGTATCGAAACAGGCATATTTGGTCTATCCGTTTTATGTGGGTAATTATCAGAAAATCGTACATTTTCGTACCAAAGCGTGTTCCGATTGTCTGGCCGTAGTACCCTCGTCACGACCCCGGGCTGTTAGAGCTTCTAGAACAACGTCGCTTTATGACACTCTTTTCGAGAACAAGCAGGCAGAGCTTACATACGATCAAAGTTGCTCTACGAGATTGTACGAGTACGTACGTGTTGGCTTTTGAGTTTATCAAACACCACTTGAGACGATTCAAATGAAATTTTTGCAGCCTTACGTCACGAGAGTATATGAGCAGCAGGTATCGGTATTTTCCGACCGATAAAACGGCGCGCGAAGTCGTTACTAGGGAGGTGTGAATGTTCGCTTTTTGTAGTCGGCGAATCGTACTAGTGCGGGAAAGTTGCCTTTTCACATCCGAAATCTATACGTAATTTTATTTTCACGATTAGAAATAATCTTGAACTCGAGATTTGAGCTTGAAGCAGGTTCTTATGGCCATTTATATCAAAAACAGGGAACTTGTCGTGGACTGCAGAGTTTATATCACAGACCAAAACTAAGACCGTATCCACAGTACGTAAAAAAACGATTCAGACCACGTTTCAGATGCCTTACTCCGTCATCTAATAACAGTTGTAGAATATGCCAAGAAAATAGCCATTTTCACTAAAAAGAATTAATTTCTGAAAATTACATTCGGAAATTAAAGGGGGGAGCATGGCATGCGGAACGACTCCTGACTCGGTTTCTTACGTAGATCACGGATTTGGCCTTAGTTTTGGTCTGTGCCGGAATCTGTGCGGTCCAGGCCAAATTTTCTGTTTTTGTCATAAATGCCCAGAAGAACCTTATGTTAAACTTTAACATCAAATCTCGAGTCCAAGATTAAGACCGATCGCAAAATCAAAATTATCCCTGTATTTTGGATGTGCTAAGGCAACTTTCCTACACTGTTACGTGAATACGAACTTGCCAGCTCTCTCTTAAGCGCAGCGCCTAATAGGTAGGCAAAATCTTTCCTGTAGTGCATGTGTGTACCGCGCGGTGGCCTACCTTGTGTCTCCCAGGCACCGTGGGCCTGTAATTTGACGAAGAACCTGAGTAAAACACACTGGTAAACTAAGTGTTCAACTGCTCAACACTTGTAAGTGTTGAACTGCTAGTTAAATACTTGCAAGTGTGCGACATTCACACACTTGTGTTTCCAGTGTGATCGAACCCTAAGAAGTGTAGAGTCATGCAAGTACACAAAACACACTAAAATCTTATGATTTATTTTATTCACAGCTTATGCTTGTGTGTCAACTTACACTGCTTTTTACATAGGGATCATCCACAAAGTACGTCCGTGATTCGCTGTTCCAAAACTGCCAAGTTCAGCCTGTGCCACCTCTCGGAGCGCCTGGTGGGTAGGCAACTTCTCGTATGTAGTGCATGTGTGTTCTGCGGGCTGGCCTACCTTGAGCCTCGCAGGCGCTCATTTCCCATTTTTCGCTGAACGAATCTTAGAAAAATCGGACGCACTTTCTGGATGGTGCCATACAGGGTGGGTGATCCGCTCCGCGCCGTCTTTTTTAATGCGTACTATACCAGATTAACGCGGGCGTGCGGCCTTGCCTACCGTCGCTCACCATGGCGCCTTACGGTGCTGACCGAGTATGCAACCCGTCCGCACGTAAGAATCCGGTACAGTATAAGCATTAAAAAATGACGGCGCAGATCACCCACCCTGTATATTTTTTTTAATACCGGTATGAACAATTTCTATGAACAGTTTGGAAAAAATGCAAACTTTGAATGCTGCCAGACATGTATATAAGCTATAAATAAAGAGGTCATAAGATTTTAGTGCACGGCCGAGAAAAAACTGAAGTCATTCGCTAATTGTGATTACAAAATTTAGAAGACCTTGTTAAAATCCTTTTTAATTTCATGGTAAGATTGGGTCTTGTTCTCAGAGTTGGATTGTTAGGGAAACTAAGCAGAACTTGTTATCATTTCTCCACCTCGTCTAATTTGGAAAAAAAGTTTCATTCGAATAACGTCGGCGTCGAAGCCGTCGAATCGCTCCCGATTCCACCTTAGTGAGATAAGAGTGAGAGTGAGATGGGTTCGCGGACGTCGGGGCGCTCGTGGACGGCGCGTATGGCGGCCGGAGATTGGCGCGGCTGAGTTACTCCCGACACATGACAGCCAGTGGGGGTCGCGCTTGCTCGCTCCTCGCTCGCTCCTCTTCGCTCTGACTGATATGTGTGCGGCCTCCCCGCGGTACAGGGCGCCCGGCGCTCGTGCATTGTAGTGTGCCTTCCGCAGGGGGAGTAGTAGTAATAATAATAATGCGTTTGTAAAGGCAACGGCGAAGAGCAAAGCATCGGCCAGCAGCCCCGTCAAGCGTCAGGCAGCGCAGAGTGACCTCAAAGTGCTGCGCTTTGCGTCGTCACGGCTCGTCAAGGGGTCAACGCAAGTAAGTACATCAGAGTCTATGAAGCGGACCGGCGTCGAAGTGAGACCAACAAAGCGGCTCAAAGTAATGCGAGAATTTATATGGATTTACAAGGGAACTCATACAAGTGTAAATTCCCGATCGGTTTAAACTTTGGGATTTTCAATGTTGACTGCATACTAAACGATTGCCGATAAAAGCTCGTGCCCAATTTGATATTTTGGTTATAGGGGGAAAGTCCCATATCTGATAAAATAACTGAAAATCGATTATTTTGGAAAAATCCCAGTATGATCCCGAGTTTGTCTTCGTCCTGTGAAATCGATTTGGACTTGATTGAAAATTGAGGATAACTTATTAGGGGTTCTCTTTAAAAACTATGATTTTTTGTAATTTTTGAGAAATTGGACTCCCCTAATGTACCCCAAAATATCAAATTGGGCACGAAGTTTTATCGGCACTCTTTTTACAGTCAACATTGAAAACCTGAAAGTTCGAACGGATTCGGGAATTTACACTTGCGTATGAGGCCCCTTGTTATCTCTTAAATTTAAAAGGTGCTCACATTTTATTTGGTTTTGGCTATATAGCATGTTGACCATGCATGGTCATAACCATATAATATGGTCGACACTTGTCAGAACATGATCTTGGCATGGTCGTGCACTTTGTGAATTTCTGTGTGAATTAACTTCTGACGGGCAAGTCATCATCAATGCGTTTGAAGCGTTGGTGTGAAGCGACACCTGACCAGACCACCTGACCCTACGATTCAGGATACTCGGATGGCGTGCTGCACCGCTGGCCGCGACCGGCCGGCGTGGTGCCGAGCACCTTGCTCAGAGCGCCGTGCTGTGCCGGCTGAGCAGCGGTACGGCGGCACGAGACAATGGCTGGTAGTGTCCCTGAGCAATGAATGTATCGGGATGCTTTGGACCCATCCGCCTCACCTCGCCTTCCGCCTGCCGATAGCATCTCCGACAGGCTGCGGTGCGGGCGGTGCGGGCGGTGCGCGGGCTGAGGTGCGCGCCTCGCTGCCTCATCCCATTGCTGCCACTGATGGACCCTTTTCTCGCCTAGTCCTGGCCTGTCGAAGCGTTCCCTCTCTTGACCCCATCCCCACCACAATAGCGGGGGAAATTTTTGTGTGCATCTGGAAGTTTTCCTATGAAAGACATCAGATGTTGCAGACACGGCGAGTAGGAAGGGGGGCGATGGAGGTGGCAGGTGAAGAGCAGCAGTTCGGCGGTCGGTTTCTTGTTTTCGCCGCGAAAAGAAAAGAAAAATCGTGTCCGGAAAGGACGACGGTGACGATGCGACCGACGACGGGGACGACGATTCCACAATTCCACAAGATGAAAGTGGAGCTGGTCGCGCGTAGGGTAGGGGTGGTGAGTGGGAAACAGTGTCCCGCCCCACCGCCGCTGTTGCTGCGCTCGGCGGCGCCATTCGGGCTGGACGGAACTGGACCGGACTGGACCAAGGCTGCTGGGCCGGGCCGGGCCGGGCCCCGGGATAGGCTCATTTGGGAGGGCCTCCGCCTCGCCTCTACCGCTGTGCAGTGTCGTGCGTTATTTACTACGGAGCGAGCAGCGGTGGTCAGCCCAATGCGTTCACACGCTGCCGCTGCGCCTCCTAACAGGCTCTGCTGCTGCTGCTGCTGCTGCTGCTGCAGGTTGCAGAGTCACGGCGGGACCGCGGCTGCGGGCCTGAAGCTCACGCACGTAGGTCACCAAGTCACCGGGGCGCGCAGGGCCGCGCCACGCCACGCCACGCCGCGCCACGATAGTGCACCTGGCTCTAATGGCCAGCAGGCAGGCGTGCTGCTGCTGCTCTCCGACGCACTCGCAGCAGCCGTCATAGCGATAGCGATACCGATGTTCTCGCGGCTCTTTTATCAATTTATTACGTAGGGCCCCGTGCGTTAACATTATGCACGGGGTAGCTGAGCGAAGTGCATTAATATAACAGAAGACGTAACAAATATAGAACAAAACTATAATGAATGAGGGTCCGCCTAGTAGGTAGGCAACCGATTCTGCTCCTTGAACGTGAGACATGGGGGGAGGGACCAGCCGGACCTTAAACCGCGGCCTGGTCTGGTTGGGTCGCTGTATTCAACTAGAGTTCAAATCCCTTGCACCTCTCTCTCTACAACAGGTACTTTTAGTGAGTAGTGAACTTGATTAATTAATATGCAATATAATAGATTTGGAAGTCCACTAGAAAAGCTTGATACTGGGAAGTCTGGTTTCTATTCATCAAAATACATGGTTGACTTGTTTTGGTGAACACACAACTGTAACAGTGTCTGGATAAAGAGGGGGGGGGGGCTTCAATTTATGCGTTCCTGAAGTTCACATACAGAATATGTCTGCTACTGTCCCTTGTCCCTTCCTATCCCCACTGCCCTCCCCCTACTCAATTTACCCTTTTCTGTAATGCCACATGATGCTTGATGCTCCCATTTCATTCAATTCATTTTATTTGTGAAAGGTGAAATTCTATTGGGTTGCCTCTGGTTGAAGTGAAATAAAATACCCTAATATTTAATATAATTTCAAAATACATTTAAACTTCTCACCTACGACAAGTATAACTTGTCG
>NW_026267619.1:47637-56796 GCF_000697945.3 Frankliniella occidentalis
AATCTGCCGCTAGTTTGTACTGCGCGAGTACGGGGTAGTGCCTCTGACGTGACGCGGTGGGACGCGCGGGAACTTTCAAATATTTGTCGCGCAGAGCGCCCGGCCCGGCGGCGGCCCGATCCTTTGCGCCCGTACAGAACATACACAAACACGCAAACGCCCACGCACACTCTTCGGAAGTCCCGCGCCGCTGTTTTCCATACCGTCCAGCCAAGTGGCGTAAAAAAAAGGGCACGAGGACATCTCTCGTCAAGGACAGCGCGGAAACTTCTTGTAGTATAATCACAACGACGCGGCATTATTTAAATACTCCTTTATTTTAAAAATTTCGAAAACAGCAGGGACAGCCAGTCCAGTCGCCGCCGTCGCCGTCTCGGACCCAACAAACAAACTGCTGCACCTTATTATTTCGTCTGGTATCCCCCCAAATATTCGAATGATGGCAACGCAACACACACACAAACTCCCAACCTGTTCCGTCGATTTTCTGAACGGGGCGAGAGAGAGAAGTGAGGCGACTTCTCTTGAATTCTGAGCGCGCGCCGCTAACAGGCGGCCGGCCAGGGCCTCGGGGACACTTAATGTGAAACTAATGTGATTTATGGATGCGCCCGATGGTCCCACAGCGTCTCACACGACGCGGCGCCACACACAATTTACTGTCAACGTCAATTTTTAAAACAAAAAGGAGAAAAATTATGAGGGGAGAGAGAGACAGAGAAAGAAGAAGTTTTTGGCGCGCGGCATAATTATGGGTTAGCTTGCTACTCTCCTGGGCGGGTACCTCGTTCTCTCATCCTCTCCGGACTGCTCGATGGCGGGTCGGGGCGGGGCCGTCCCCCGTGGCCCCCGGAACGGGCGTCATTCAGACCGTCTTCACAAAAACATAACGCACCTGGATTGGTCATTCCGACGAATATCGTGTCGTCCTATAAATTAACGTTTCGTCCGCGAACCCCTAACTTGTCAACTTTTTTCTCACCTCTCTGCTCCCCCCCCCCCTCGACCCCTTCAACCTCTCTGTTTCTGTCTCTCTCTGTCCCTCTCTTTGTGTCTGTCTGTCTGTCTGTCTGTCTGTCTGTCTGTCTGTCTGTCTGTCTGTCTCTATTTCTCTCTCTCTCTCTCCACTCTAAGTGACCACTTGTCGCCAGAGATGCTTCACAACACGCGCCGCGGCCGCTCCTCTAAATCACTCTCCTATCCGTCTCCTGCGCTGCCCATTAGCCGGACCGCGCGCCGGCCCCGGCGGGGCTAGGCGAGGCGGCCGCTCGCAGACTCGGACGGGTATTTCATTAAATTTCACTACTATCCTCCTTCTCATTCTTCTCCCGTCGGCGGCGCTCCCTCTAGCAGCCGGCGGTGTGGTGTGGGTGGCTTTTGGCTCTTCATTATTTTTTATGTATATTTTCCTCGCCTCTCGACTTCTTCTCGAGCCACAAGATCCTATATATTATTTATTTCATTCTTCAGGTCTCTACCGCAGGTCGAGGCCCGCGAAGCTCGTGCACGTGCACATTGCGACCGACGACGACACGCTCGGCGTGAATCTTAAAAGATCTCTTTCTCTCCCTTCGCACCCCCTCACCTAGTCAGGAATGCACAGATGAGCGTGCGCGGGCGGCGGCGGTGCGGTGACGCCGTGAGTTTTATGAATAGTAAAATGAAATGAATGGTGAACGCGCCACGCAGAGCCCTTCCCCTTCACTGCTCTCCAGAATGGTCCAGACAGACGCGCACTCCAGACGCGCACAGCCTCCCGGCCGAGCCTTCCAGCCTTCGGGAGACTTTCTCCGTCTGGGGCGAGAGCCTGGAGCAGAAGTCGCTGCGCCGTCGCCGACGACGTGTTCACGCCGCACGCCCTACTGGTCCTTCTTGACCCCGGTGACCCCGTCCCGTCCTGAGCGCGGCCCTCGTATACCACCGCAGCCCGGGCCCGACCAGGAGACGGCCTTTATTTATAATCGCCATTCAATGCGGTTCAGACAGCAAAAGACCTTTTTATTTGTTGTTGTTGGTTGAATCACGTTACGACGATCGAGAGCATTACGCAAGCGTCAGAAAAAATGCACAGGTACTTTGAGGTGTGTCAATTTTTTCGCAAGGTTTTTTAAAAACTCCCGAGAGAAAATTATAAATATTATCAACATTGAATCAATCCAAAGAAGTGCTTTTTTCTTTTAGAATTAGCAGAGGATAAGTTAGTTTTTTTTCTCTCCCCGGCCAATCATCAGCAGGTACGACCCAGCTGAGATGGCTCACCTGCGATACGTCCCACATTCCGATACGCCCTGCCGCCTTGGCTTGTGCGCACGTGGCTGCGCGGCGGGCCGCGGGGCTGGCGGCACGCAGTCTGCCTCTCCGCGACGCCCCGCCGGCCGCCACGCCCCCGTGCTGGTCCCCCGGGGAGGCCCTGAGGGGCCCGTGGGGCCCGTGGGGCCCCACCTCCTCACACCTGTCACCCAGATCACAGGGCGCGCCGAGCCGCGGGGCAGGCGAGCCCGGGCAGGCCTACCTCACGTCTGCCATTCACCGTTGGCGGGAAGGGGCATTATGCGGCGACAGTCGGCAAATACGCACAAAACAAGCGACAAATACAGAAACATACCGCACTGGTAAAACAAAAGTTGGACGTCCAACCTTTAAAAGGCATACTAAAGCCCCAAAGGCACTAAAGTTCTTTTAGGGATGTGTCCTTCCCATGAAATGATATTGTGTTCTTAGGCCTATTTTCGTCATGCATGCAAAATTCCGCGTCAAACAAGCCTACATATATGATGTGTTCAAAAATTTCAGAAATTGACCGCATTTTTCGTACTTTTCGTACTGCGGCAGCAACTCGTTTTTCTCTTCTTGTACCGTGAAAAATTATAACTCTTGGACTTATAGAAATAAATTCACAACATTTCTGACGCTTTGATGAGTCGAACACACACGTGGTCGCTAGCAGGTGGCATTGTTTGCTATTTGTCCGTGAACTTGACACGGCGGGGTCATCGGGATCAGCCGCCCTCTAGATTGTCTTTCTTTTTCTTTTGGGGTGAGCGAAAGAGAACGCCAGAGCGAGAGAAAGACAGAGATAGGCCTAATTGGTACCCTCATGCCGCTGGTGGCCCGTGCCCGCGCCCGGCCCCGGCCGGCATTGTCTCCCTATTCATTAGGGCCAAATGTCTTGCTGCGGCTGCCCCCCCCCTCCTCCCTCTCTCTCTCTCTCTCTCTCTCTCTCTGCTCACACGAAGCACGCCACCCGCGAGGCAGCGGCCGGCCGAGTTTGAATAATTTATTCCATCCCCTCTGTCGTTTTCGCGGTCGGGCCTTCCTCACAAACGGGATAAATACAGTATGAAAACTTTTGGCGGTCCCTATTTTCCTTCCCCGCTGGCGTCGGCGGCCCGTCAGTCAGCAGAAGAAAGAAATCGCTTGGAATCTTTCTCAGTCTGTCTCCTTGCCGCCCTCCGATGTGTTTCACATTAGGTATTCATTCATGACTTGTTGGCGTGTCGGCCGTGTTCCTCGTTCCCTGCTGATCCGGAAGGCGTGGCGGGGCGGGGTGTGCTAACTGGGGCGTGGGTTACGGACAGAGCAGGCAGCGCGGTCCCCGTCGTACGCACACGCGTACTTACAGCGTACAGAGCGCTATGCTTGCTATTCCAGCGTGGGTCAAGGATGGGCCACCTCGCCCCGCCCCGCCTGGGCGCAAAAGGTTAAATGTTTCTCTTTTCCCAGACGCGCCAGCAGCTGCTCGCTCGCGGACAGCTGCCCTGTCGTGTGTCACCCTCCCGGGGTCGCGTCCGGAGCTGCCCCGTGCGCTGACCGCCCCGTAAACGAGCTCCCGTCCCCGTCCCGCCCTCTCGGACGCAGCCTGCTCTCCGCGTTCCCCCCCGAGACGGCCCGAGACGCGCACGAGTAGCGTTCCCGTACCCCGCGCCCGAAGGATGTGATGCGCTGCTGACCAGAATCGAGCGCCTTTGGGATCACCCCAGAAATTACGCCCGTTTCTCGCTCACATTTTGTCAGCAAATGACGGAAGCTCGGCGCCTGCGAGACTCAGAGTAGGCTGCCCCGCAGTACACGCACGCACTGCTGGCAAGATGTTGCCTACCTACCAGGCGCTACGAGGGCTTGCATCGGCTGAACTGGGCCGTTTTGTAACGGCGAATGACTCTTTCTGGATGATTCATTTCCTCGGACTTCACTTCACTGTACGTGCTCTGTCGCGCCTTGAATAGGTGTCTATAGGGCTATTATAAACGCATTGAAACCGTTAAAGAGAACTCCATTTCGGTGCTTCACGGCTCTATCGGGTCTATTTTATGACGACATTAAACTAATTTTTCTTTCAGCAATCGAACAGAGCCTGTTATTGAACACCTCCTTTACTCGCAATTAAGTTATATACTTAATTGCCTATACGGCGGCGTTAAGACAAATTTTTGCGAATAATCTTTCGAAATTGTGTCAAATTTAGCCTAGCCGTGGCCTTTCCTCAACGTGGTCCCCCTAGTGTAGCCCAGGATGGTCCGGCCGGCGGCGCGACACTCCGCTTGATGACGGTGGTGGGTGGGGAGCAAGCAGGACACGGGCACCGCCACGCCGCGCCACGCCAAGCCGCGGAGGCAAATGGCCACTTTGTGCAGAGTGCGCCGTATAGCAGGCTGGGCAGGCGGCGGTGGCGGCCGCGGCTCGGAAGCACAGTGGAGGGTTCTGTCCGAGTAGAGGAGGAAGCAGGCCGGGTGCGCGCCGCGCAGCCCCGCACATTGGCGCCACTTACGGCCTCTCGGGGGAGTTTAGGCCCCAACGCAGGTGCCCTATTACGCCGACGAACCAGACTCCAGAGAGTGTGTCACGTGTCTTAAAAGTCAAACTTTATGGGATGAAAGAATATCTGTCTTTCCTCACGAGTTATGAATTAAGATTTTTCAGTATTTGAATTTGCCGAATTTGGTACTGTTACTTTACCGCGCAAAAAAACTGCACTAGAAAAACAAAGGTGCGCACCTTTGTTCATATAAACTTTGGGTTTATTACTCTTTGAAAGGCGCTAAAGAGTCCTAAGGTGCCTTCGCATTTTTAATGAAATACCTTGTTTAAAGGCCCTAACCATGGACGCCTTTTAGAGCGCAACTTAACACCTTTGTTTTCCCAGTGTATTCGTAGGCTTGAGGACCATAGTTTCCGCATCATGAGATAAGTTGTAAAGTTGCGATTTCAAATTGATTAGATTACTCAATGCTATCCATCCGGAAATAATCTTCGACGAGGCTCTTCGATGAGGAGTGGCGGTCCACCGTCACCCCCTGGCAGTCCGGCTGCGTACCGTGTGTAACTGAGAATGCGCAGCAGTGTTGCGGGTTTGCCTACCCAGTTTGCCCGTAAGGCGCCATGGCCCCTGCAGCCCTGGCGGGTATGCAATCCCGCAACACTGCTGCGCATTCTCAGTTACACCCGGTACAAGGGGTAAACTTCACCATAATTCAAGCGTACACCACCCCTGGGTTTTTTCTCTTATTCTAAAGTTTTTTCTGATTTTTCATTGAGTTTTCCTTGATTATGTTCTCATTTTTTCTGATCATTTTTGGAGTAATTTTTGTGAGTGTACCGGGTGTAACTGAGAATGCGCAACAGTGTTGCGGGTTTGCCTACCCAGTTAGCCCGTAAGGCGCCATGGCCCCTGCAGCCCTAGCGGGTATGCAATCCCGCAACACTGTTGCGCATTCTCAGTTACACCCGGTACGTGAAGTACCCTCCCGGCGGCCTGTCCTGTCGGCTTCGCGCCACGCCGGGGCCGTCGCTGTGCCGGCCGCGAGGTGAGGCCCGCGCTCGCTCCCGATTGGCCGCGCGCCCAGCGGCCCGACCAATGGCGGCGCCGCGCTGCTCCGCGGTGCCCCGCGCCTCTCCGCGAAGCGCCCCGCGCTCGCACCTGAGCCGCGCCTCTCCAGCCAATGGGCGCGGCCCGCTGCTGTGGCCCGCGGGACGCTGCTGATAGAGCGAGCGAGAGAGAGAGAACCTTCGCCGCGACCCGCGCGCGCCGCATAGAGAAGTCCTCCTGGCCGCGGCCGCGCCGCTTGCATCACGACGTGTGTTGTGTTGTCGCCGTGTTGAGGGAAAGGGTTGGTTAAGACCGCACTGCTGTGTGTCGTGCGTGTCGCAATCCGTGTGTTTGTGCACGGGACGACGAGACGCAGGAAAAAAGAGAAAAAGAATCCCTATGCCCAGAAACCACGTGAAAAGTATAGCGGGGACTCGCCGCGAGCGGAACGGAATAGAGCGAAGAGGGTCGTTAAAATTCTTGAACAAGGCCAGAAGTAGTATGGTCGTGCCCCCGAGAAGAAGGGGAGGGGGGCAGAGGCCCCCAGCAGGAGGGAGGGGGGGGAGGCTGTATGTTTGCATACAGTCTCCGCAGTCTGCTGGAGGCCCTCAAAAGGGGTTTCGAATCCGAAACTAAGGAGCGTATACGCGTGAGTATACGGCGAAAGTAGCCAGCTACCTTACTTGAAGGTGAAGCGTTAAATTGGGACCATAAGTGATGCGGGGGTGGGACTTTAGATGGTATTATAAATTGTAGCGGTGATTGCTGTTGTTAAAAAGCACCACCACATACTTAAAAAAAATATATTTGTAGTTAAAACATTTGCTGTATATGAAGAAATAATTTTGAGAGGTGTGCACTGTTAAAAGCTTACAGTGAATTTCACCGTAAGTTACTGTGAATGCTGCAGCACTGCAGCTTACGGTGAATTTCACCGTTAGCTACAGTGGTGAATGGCACCGTATACACACTAAAAGCTTATGAACATTTTTATTCATAGCTTACTGAGTTCTGTGTACGTGCTCTGTTACGCACTTTTTAATACGCCAGAATGAACAAATTTGTTCATACTGGCGTATTAAAAATGCGTAAGCAGAGCACGTACACAGAACTCAGTAAGCTATGAATAAAAATGTTCATAAGTTTTTAGTAATTAAGCTACGGCTACGGTGAATCTCGCTCATGGTTGCCACAACTCTGGAAAACCTTGAAAACCTGGAAAACTCAGGGAAATAAAAAACAGTCAGGGAAATCAGGGAAAACTCAGGGAAAATGAAAAAAAGTCAGGGAAATTTGTTCTGATCGGTCCGCAAACTGCATTCTATTCGCTATTTAGGTCAAACACACATTTTGACGTCCAAGCGAGGTGTTTTTGACCCGAAATTTTTCGCGCTCGCTTGGCTCGCGGTCTTTTTCTACATTAGGACTACGGGCTTTTGGCAAGTACGCTTAAATGCTTGCATGCAGGGGGGGATTGGTTGCCCCTGCACTTCGCCAGGAATAGTGCTCAAATCTCAGGGAAATTTAGGGAGAATGTGTCTGGAAATCAGGGAAAACTCAGGGAAAATGGAAATGAAAATTTTGTGGCAACCATGTCGCTGTAAGTTACAGTGATTTGCCTGATTCACCGAAATTTACAGTGAAATTCACCGTAAGCCACAGTGCTGCAGCATTCGATGTAGATTACGGTAACATTCACCGGAAGCTTTTAACAGTGCATGTGTACAGCAAAAACATTTAGCTGTACTACTAAAGGCCATAGTTCTAGAGCAGAACGGCTGAACTAGTTGCGATATATGTGTACATCACTAACTTTTAGATGCGTAGCTCGAAAAGTTAGTTATTATTCATATATATTGCTAATTTTTTTCGCTGCCAAGGTATTCCTTTATTTAAGTACAGTTGTTTTTCAAATTCAAATTTTTCAAATTTTATCAGTGAATTTGAAGGACGTTCTTAAAGCAGTTAAATAAAGCAGTTGCACACTTGCAAGTGAAAACCTACCGAGTTGAACACTTGCAAGTGTACAACTACGGAGATGCACACTCAGTTGACTGTGACTGCTGAGTTTTTGTTGATGCATCGGTATCAGATCCCGATCAGCGAGGTTCACACTTCGGAAACTCTTTCCAAATCGAGAATATCGGCCGAACTTTTACTGCTGCGCGCCATCGGCGCCATCCGTGGGGCCCACAAAACTCAACCAGAATTAAAGTACGCGGCCAGACCTCGGTTCAAAATGTTTTACCGCAATTGAGTACTTTGCTCAAAAAAGGTTGGAAATTTGTGAATTGAGTTGTGTATATTATTGCACAAGTTGTGTGATGCACTCTGGTCTGGCAAACTTGTCTTTTATCTGTAATTAATTCCCAGAAGTGAAATGTTCGCCCGGTTCTGGCCAGATAGCTTTGAAGGACTTTGTGCTTATCGTGCAAGTAGCTTTCATTTACCGGCCCGTCATGCGCGCATCACCTGATCTGGCCCACTTGTCAGGGCCTCACTGGATTGGCTAGATTTGAAGTACTTGCCTGGTTCTTGCCAAACACGTCGCGCCGCGAACCACTGTTGACTC
Organism: Frankliniella occidentalis; assembly: GCF_000697945.3. Classification (NCBI taxonomy): domain Eukaryota; kingdom Metazoa; phylum Arthropoda; class Insecta; order Thysanoptera; family Thripidae; genus Frankliniella; species Frankliniella occidentalis. The sequence continues at coordinate 56,016 of NW_026267619.1, forward strand.
TTAGACTTTAGCCCAACTGCGCATCAGACCTGATCTGGATGCTTGCTTATGTCAGGGCTTTATCTGGCATATGAAGTGTTTGCCTGGTTCTAGCCAGACATGTCACACACCGCTGTGTTGGCACGTGCTACAACTTTGAGATAGGGATGAGGAAGCCACGAAAGTCGCAGGAGTGCGTTGTACCATAGGTTTTCGGCGGTGATGCAATCCAAATCCATCCAAATCCAAAACAACTGGCGGAGTAAGTCGGGCCCCGTCACCTTTTTACGCCGCACGAGTATTAAGTGTCTCACCGTCTCACCGTCTCATCCCGCTTTTGTTGTTATCTCATCATCCAAATATCGAATTGCGTCGAATCTTCGCACATCTGTTGTGGCGCTATAATAACGTGTCAAACTTTAATGTGGTCACAATGTGGTCGCGCCGCCATAATTTGGTCACAGTAATGTGATCACACAATAACACATGGACGTAATTATATTTCAACCCTGCTGGAGGCTGCGCAGTCCGGAGGGACGAGCGGTGCTCTCGGGTGCTCCGGGCGAGGTGGGGCGGGGTAGGGTTCCCGCCGCCCCACCCCACCCGGCGCCGGTAGAGGGAGGAGAAGGACTTCCCCCGCCACGCCACGCGTCGCCACGCCTCGGCGGCCCCTTCTCTTGGATCAGCTGATGCCTCGGTTTCAGTGCGTGTCGGCCCGTCGGCGCGGTGCTACGCGGTAAGGCCCGTGCGAACGGAGGGTCTGCGCGACCTGCTCCCCGGTGCAACCAGAAATTTTATTTTC